>NW_010521432.1:8054-14798 GCF_000687285.1 Phaethon lepturus | reverse complement strand
GGGTGCGGTCCAGCACTGTACAGTGTTGTCTCAGGATGTCATGGAACAGCTTGGAGACTTTCAGCACCTGGTGGGAGAAGTCCCTGAGCCACCTCACCTAACTTTGAAGCCAGTCAAGAACAGAAACTAGAAATACGTACCGAATAATGATAGTCTAAGGAAGATCGATAAGGAGCTTTTCTCCTCTTGGTCTCATAACAAAGACAAGGACCATAAATGAAATAAAAGGTGGTAAACTCAAAACTGGTCAAAGCAGAGTTTTTTTCCGGCATTATGAATTATTAGATAAAATACTAAACCCACAGTTTTAAAAGATTGATACAGGTGTGTGGAGAGTTACAGGGAAAAGTAGAATAAGAAGATATTTATGAGGTAGCAGTGCCAGAAAAAGGAGATTTAAAGAGAGATAAAACTCCACATTTTGGTTTTAAAGAAGTTCTAACCATCTGCAGCTCACATGAAGTCTATATCAGGGCAACTCAGTCCTCAGCTGTCTGCTGCAGGATTTTTTCAGTAGTCCCAGAAAGGACTTTATGTTTTAGGAAACCCAAAGCAATCCCTCTCAAAGCAGTGGAAAAATTCAGGCAAGTTTTTATAAAACAGGGCCAAACTTTTCTTGTAGAAAGAAATGATATTCACTTCTATGGAATGTAGAAAAACCTAGAAGTGTTAACAAAGGCATCACCAAGTAACAATCAAAGAAATCTTCTTTTTTTACTTGCTAGCAGCCATGCTCAGAAATTTTCCTTTTTTCCATTAAATAATTGATAAATGATATGAAAGAACTGAAACGTCTCTGTTTCTTTTAAGACCATACTGAGACCATAAACCTTTGCTAGGAAATATGAACAGAGGTGTTGCCAAACTACATCAAAATGTTGTGTACTACTTGCAAACATGCCGAGCAGTGACATTTGAGTCTGTATCAGCATAAACTTTGCCTTTCCCAAAATGAACTGAGTTCCTTCTCCTCTGAGAAACGCTTCTGCTGGCTCCACCCGAGCTCTGGGGCCCAGGAGTGCTTCCTGGTCCTGGATGGGGTTTTCTGACCCCAGGACATGTGGATAAGATCTGGGTTCTCAAATCTCTCCAGGTTTTTTGAGCTTGAGTTTTCCTTAGGTGTAGCTCAGGTGTGTGGGCAAGGATGGACAGGAGCATGCTGCTGCGGGTCCCCCAGTCTGCAGGGCTCCCCAAGACCATCGCCAAGGGAACACCTCCTGGAGCACATTTGCCTCGGGGGTAAGAGCAGTCGCTGTGCGTTATTCCTTCCTCCAATATAAAAATAATGCAATTATTACTCAGGTTAGCAGAGAATTTAAACACAGCAAATTTACGTATGCATTTATACCTGAAGAGAGCATGAGAGGAATTTAAATGTAGACTAGGACCATTCGGACAACTGATGTACCGTTGCATACATGGACATTTCTTCATTTGTTTGTGTGCAAAGAGCCGTCTGAAAAAAGTAACAAAACAGAAGCCATTAACAAGTCATTTGATTGATTAAAAATTACAGGCTGTTAAAAGCTGACAGGTCAAAGTGCTGGATTCCAAGCATGTCTGAACAAGAAGGCAGAAAGTTTTGTTTACTGATTTGCCACTATTACAAAAGGCCAACTAAAAAACTGAAAGCGGGTAAGCGTTAGACCTGCAGCACTGGTGTTGGTAAATGGCCTCATGATGAAACACCACAAAATTGTATTGAATTTCACGACACTTTCAAAACTTCTATCATTATCTGTTTATTTGCTTCAGTTGCAGGCCTGATCAGAACAGCCCTGGCTTGCTTGACACAATTCTACTGCTGGTTATAGAAACAATGAAATTGTAAGAAGCAGTAAATATCCAAATTGATATAAAACCGACGAGATTTAACTCACTAAAATACTGCAGTAAACTGCTCGCAGGATTTCTCATGCTTCTTGTTGCATCAGCTCTCTGAAATGATGTCTGAAATAGTTAAACTAAAAATGATAGAACTCAAAGCACCTCAAGACTCACATTGGTATTTGGACCTTTTGCTCTGATGTTTGGACATACTATACTGGTTTAATTAGTTATCTAACAACAATTTCCACACTTTAGGAAAGAGGGCGCTTCACAAGAAACAGGCAAGAAGTTTGTGTATGCACTTATGAAGTATTGCAAACATCTGGAAATTAATCTATGCACTCTTCCATCTCCCCTTACAAATAATGTCTGTTCAGTCGTACTACAGCCTTGAAACCATTTCCTTTAGATTTGCCACATACTTCACTTCACTTCACCTGACTGAATATATTTTTTCATAACTGGTGACTCATTTGCTTCCCGTACATACTGTTTTTAAAATATCAGTTTCAGGGAAACACACAGCATTGCTTCAAGCAGAACAAACTTTCTCTGATTTTCCTATTAGCGAATGACTCTACAGTAACAATGTTAGCTCTACTGAAAGATAAGGCAGTACATCAGTTGATTTTATAGCAATTTCTTCAGCTTTTTTGATTAACAGTCATGCAGAATTCTTTCATTTTTAATTTATTTTGCCCACTAATACTATAACCTAGTGTACATTTGTTTTACTTCTGTCATGTCCTCATTTGACCCTTATAAATATACTTCTATCGTTCAATTTTGATTCGCATTGACTTATGAGACTTTTGATAAACTTCAGGATGCCAAAAGCTCCCAGTTTTTACTGAAGATGCTATTAGTTTTAAGATGCTCTTATTTTTATTACTTTTATTTTTACAGTCCCTGTCCTTGCAGTGAGCATTCCCTGGAGTGAGATGTTTCGGGCAATTGGAAGGCTCAACATTAAGGACATGTAAATGTTTAAATTATGGCTTGCAGATCAATGACAAGAAATAGGACATCTATTTCTGGTAACATTGTAGATTTATAGTTATGAGTCAAGGCTAATGCAAGGTGAACTCCTCCCTTTATGATCATTGCCACAAACGCATTAGCTCATCCATGAATTTAAAAATCGACCTCCAGACAGTTAGTTGGCAATTTGGCACCTTGCTTTGATTGTATACAATTTAACAAAAGACCATCCAGCACTAATTCAACAGTAATATTGCTTCTGCCTTTCAGGAATGATTTATTCATTTGGATATGATGTCCAAATTACATTTTCTTAAGGAAGGGTGTTTACTTTGTTTGTTTGCAGTTTGTTGTATTGCTTCTCAAGGACATGACAAAAGTAAAATTGTTGCTACTGATTATTAGGTTGAATGTAAGCATGTCCTGAACGATGGTTCTCTGTACAGAAAACTCAGGGGGTGGATGGGTGCGTGGGAGGGCAGTTGTTGCCCCTTGCTTTCTGACACGTTACAGCCTACCTCACCTGGAAGCTACCATCCCAACTATCATCTGTATGAAACAGGCAGGGGTCTTGAATACCGGCACAGCAGACGCTGAAGAATTCACCAGATCTTTGTGCTGCCTCATTCCTGCAGCTGTAGCATGAGCATCTCAGTCCTTCTCAGGGATCACCAGGCAAGGGGCTTGCCTTGCCTGTGTTGAGCTACCTTTTAGTGCTATAACTGCAGTCTTGTGCTGTTGTAGCGTCATGGCTGTTCACAAATAAAACAGGCTTGGATTTGTCTAACCCCTTTGGTAAGCAGCTGCCCCAGCTACACTGATGTACAGAAATGTACTGTATTCCTGTACAGCAGATCCCATCCTTACTCTCATCCTAGAGGAAAAGGCTTTCCATTCCTCACCATTGCCTGCAATGGTGATGTAAGGCATGACTTACTATTATGTACAATGACGTTATTGTCAGGGCTAACTAAGAATTTAGACAGTGCATTGTTGCACTTGTATTTTCACATTAACAGTATACTTATTGTTATTTTTAAATCATATAGCATAAGTGTTAATGTGTCAGAGGCTCCCTATGTTATTTGAATCATGATTTCAGATGAACTATCTTCATAGTTATTAACCCTCTTCTTGGCATACTCTTTCTGGCTGGGCTTTTCACTGGGCTTAGCCACTTGCTGCCAAAATCCAATGGAGATTAATGCCTATCAGGTTATTTTCACTAGGACTGTCTCGGATGTGGGCACCCGGGTACGAGCTAACATTCATTCTTGTCATGCTTTGTAGCCATAGCCCTGCTGGATATATGGTGGCGAGCATTTCAAAATGATGTTCTCTGAAGAAGATGGTTACCTGCCCTACTAAGGAGGTCATGCAGCTGTAGGTCTAAGATGCAAACATCTCTATAGGTGTGGATCTCACATCTACTCAGTGAGTGCTCAGCTCTCCCAGCATTGTCTATTGGATCTGCATAGCCATCTGGACCCGAAATAACCAGCTGTGACTGCAGGTATACTTGATGAGAAAGGGTATCTTCTTGGACTTAGTTCTCTCCCTTTGTTTCCAGATCAGGCAGATAAGTAGCCCTATCAGTGAAAAAAAAAACAGGTTAGCATTGCTGTCTGACTCCGGCAAATCAGCTGTCAGAGCTGGGTGATATAAGGTGGTCAAGCAGGCTTGTTGTCATTGAACCACAGGCAGTGTTAGGGTTTCCAGAATAATAGCAAACAGTGCTCCAGAGGTCTGCTGGGGCTATCACTGTGACACATGACTTGAGAGCCCAAGCTATAAATATGTCAGCTAGACATATTTATGCTCATTAAGTAAGCCTTGATCAATCAAAGAGGGGAGTTAAGAGACATCAGTGTAATGTGGATGATGTCTCATGTTTTAGTGTCTCGGTGCTAAGGTGATCCAGCAATCTACTACTCACAGAGTGAGCAATCAGAGGCTTTCCTTCCACTGACTTCCACAGACAACCAGTGGGGTGTCTGTGCTGACCGGTGTTTCATTCGAGCTCATTAAGCACATGATGGGAGGCTAGCTGGCAAGGCAGTTCAGCTACCAACTCGGCTGGACAACTAAGCTCACAGTTGCAGAGTGGTGGTGGACAGTGTTTAGCTGGAAGCGTAACAAGATATCACTGGTCATACACCTCTTTGAATGTCAGTCTGTTCAATGACGCTCTCACTGCAGGAAAGCTAAACACTGCAAGAGTTGTAGTCTGGCGCAGACGGGTGTTTCGGCTGGTTTCGCAGGGCTGATGCAGGTAACCAGCGAGGGGACATCTGAAAGGATGCTGCACCTGGGACAGCAAGGTAATTCCTGTCCTGGAACTGCAGTGTTGCTCTACATGTTCTCTTCCTCCACTGGCTGCATGTGGAGAGAGAAAAACAAGAAAGTTTTCACCCGGAAGCACTTATCAGCTGAAAGATAGATTCAAATCACAGTTAATGAAACCAACAAATTTCATAATATTAAAATTTTCAGAGAGTGTCATTGTAATTTTTAATTTTTTTTTCAAGAAGATTAATTTTCCCTGTCTTTTTTTTTCCTTTTCACGCTAATTTTAATTCTTTTCCTTTGGCTGAAAATCTGTGGGATATTTCCATCTTGAACGTAAGTAGCACTGGGGATTTTTCTCTTTCCCCTTTCTGCTCCCTGCCATTTCTCAGGATATCCTCTTTTACTCTGTAACCTTCCAGTATCGAAAGCCTTCCCCTCTCCATAATGTGCATAATAAATCTGCACTGCCCAAAACTTGACTGGGGATATGTGAAACAGCTGTCGGACAAGGGAGCAAAGAAAGACTGTGGCTCACCTCAAACCCACTTTATTACCTTAGCTAGGAATCTTATAAACTACTTACGTTTCCTCCTCTGTAAAAGTTCTAAGTCATTGCACAACAGAAAATGTGCAACTGAGATGCAAAAGCTTTGCCTTTTCCTTACAGTTCCACCAGCAGAAAGTAGAAAATGGACCAACATTTTGGTCAGAGACTCTTCAAATATTATGGAATTAATTTCTTGATTGCCTCTTCCAGAGTTTTAAAGCTAAGACCAGTGTGAAAGAAAAAAACACACTACAATATTTCCATCTTTACTTTTGCTGCGTATGTCTTTCTATTCCCACACATTGTTCAGCTTTATATTGGCAATGCCACTTCTGTGGCCACAGCCCTTGGGCCAGGCACAAAGGTGGCATCTCTGTCCTGTCCACTTCCTAAAGCAGAACTTTCTCCTGGGTCCATTTGGGCGCTCTCTTGAGCAGGTCTTGAGACTCCTGTATGAAATTGCACTGGGCTTCTTCCTTGCCTTTGGCCACCACAGTAGCTTCTATGAAGGCCTTTTGGTCCGAAAAACTCATCTCAAAAGTGTGAGAGGAGTGAGGGCAGTGCAGAGAACTCTCTTTCTCAGAGAAAGGGAAGAATCGAGAGTGAAATCCTAGGCTTGACTTCGGACTTCAGAATTACAAGTATGTGTTGCTCAGGTTTGTTACTGATTTTGTGCCCTGAAGCCCAAACGAATGAAGAATTCCCTTCTCCGAAACCTGTTGGAGAGGACCTTGAGCTGGTTTCAGGGAGAGGACCCTAAATTGTGCTGTGAATAGCCTCATGGTAAAGGTATACTAGGGATAATTCCACCTCCCAGGCACTTACTATGTGCCAATGATAATCTGTATTTCCTAGAATACAGCTTCTGTGTTAAAAGCTAACTGTAATGCTGAAAGCATTTATCCTCTGCAAATTTAGTTCAATTTTGTCTACTTGGCATGGATGTTAAATTTCCAGCCTCCATAATCAAGCATTTATTAGAATTACAATTGAATTATTTTAACCTAGAAAGGGATTTAGTAGGCTATAAAAGTTACTCTTCTCCTAAAACAGGGCCAAAGATGACACTGTGTTGTAGATTCAGGTAGAACTCCTGC
>NW_010521432.1:0-8031 GCF_000687285.1 Phaethon lepturus | reverse complement strand
CTGAAATGAAAGGGAGCTTTACTTGTGTAAGGATTACAGTGTACGCTCAGGCTCTGGCAAAATGGCACTGTTACTAGGCTGCTGGTTTAAAAAGGTGACCTCTCCGAATGGGAATTAAAGATCAAGTCCCCAAGCCCCCACCTTATGAGGGATGCAAGAAGGCTGTGCTGGATAACTTTACTCTTTCCACAATGTTTTAGTTTTTTAGCTTATCAAATAGTAATTTGTTATTAAATCATTTGACTCTCATTTCACTGGGTACGGCACTAATTTATAAATTGTGGCATCTGCATTTCTGGATTTGCCCAGCTGCTACCACGTATTATATTTGAAAAGCCTCTCACACAAATGACACCAGTGTGCTTTTCTTCCTAAGAGCATTAGGTAGGCAAAACTAAAGTTTGTGTTTAAGGAAAATGTGCTAAACAACCTTGTCGGCCTCTCCTTTATTCAAAGGTAATCTTCTTTCATATTCTACGATTGGTTCACTGTGAACATCACAGCTGCATCTTAAGATCTTGGTGGTCTTCTCAAGCATAATACATTTGCTAATCTCACCACTATTTGTAAGCAATGTTTATTGTAAAAATCTGCATTGGAGTAACAGTAGAAGTCGAATCCATTTCACGGATGACAAGGCTGTAATACAGAGAGTATTAGAATTATCCTTTTAATGACTCGCCTCACTGCGCTGCTTGGACCAAGACCTCCTGTGTTAGAAGTCTTGCTGTACAAAGAGGACAGGAATACAGAGCAGTCGAACCACTTCTTAGATAAGATGGAGAAATGTTGTGTCATGTATCATCATTTCAGTAAGCAAATTCATTGTCTTCCCATAGCTTCATGTTCTTGCCTACCATCAAGAAAATATAGATCCACTTATAACACATATGTGGACAAAACTGTTATCAGAAAATAGATCTAGATATTATTGCCCTTTAATCCTACCAGGCTGCACTGCTATAAAATCAAATGCCTGTCTAATCAACTGAAACTAATTAAATAGCGGCTTTTAAAATCACATTGATTCAGCTTTACAGTTCTCTCACTTTTGTAACAAGATAATGCGAAGCTTAATTTTTTACATAACTACAGGAAAAAAGGGCTTCCAAGAGCTATAATTAAGTCAAAATAAGAAAATCCAGCTAAAACTTTTGTTCACTTTCAGAAGGCCAGGGGTGCAAGCATTGATGGAGAAGAGCATTTTCTTCTCCCTCAGGAAACTTTATACCTAGAGTTCCTTCCACTGTTTGAAATAAAGGTTCATTGTAACGTGTGATTAGGTGGAGTCTGAAGGTGGCACAACGTTTGGGAAATTTTTAAGTGTGTTTTCTCTGGAACCAAAATCCGTCTCCGCCTTGATCGCAGCCATCATTTCTTGGGAAGTAACTAGTGAGGGATACCACCAGCTAGCAGAGGGACCGGGGCCCGATCGAGCAAAACTTCACTTCAGACCCCGGACACTATGACAAGCCCAGGACACCCTCTGACTGCAGTGCGGGTTTGCTGGTTTGACAGGTCAACGCTGCACAGGACTCATCGGCAGAAGGGTATTTAAAACATCTTTGGAATATGTGTTACTACCTTAGAACTGGCATCAAGAGATAGGCACAGGCTGCAAAACTGTGCAGAGGACGAGCTACTTGCTAGCTTGTGTAAACAGGGAAGCTCTGATGATGGTGGTGCAATAAAATATGCACCTTGCACAGGGCGTCAGCAGAGCAGCGACAGGCACAGGGTGGTTTAATGGATTGATTCTTCCCTCATCCTAATAAAGTTTTGCTTCATTCCGGGTGAAAGAGGTTCTGTGATTCATGACTCTGATTGACTTCATTACTGCGTTTCAAAAGAGCTCATGTTCTCAAATAGCAAAAAGTGAAGAGAAACATCAAAGTGCAAACAACTCGCCGTTTTAGAAGTTTTAGAAATATATAACATATAAATATACAATATATGTTAAATAATATACAATACAACATGATATATAACATAAAATATACAAAGTATATTGTGTATTCTGTTCTATGATGTATAATATATATTTTATCACATATCATGTTGTCGTGGTTTAGCCCCAGCCGGCAACTAAGCCCCACGCAGCTGCTCGCTCACTGCCCCACGGCGGGAAGGGGAAGAGAATGGGAGGAGTAAAAGTGAAAAAACTCATTATTTGAGACAAAGACAGTTTAATAGGTAAAGCAAAAGCCACGCACACAAGCAGAGTAAAAGAGGGAACTGATTCCCCACTCCCCATGGGCAGGCAGGTGTTCAGCCATCTCCAGGGAAGCAGGGCTGCATCACCTGTAATGGTTTCTTGGGAAGACAGATGCCATCACTCCTAACGTCCCTCCACCCCTTCCTTCTTCTTCACCCCAGCTTTATATACTGAGCATGACGTTATATGGTATGGAACATCCCTTTGGCCAGCCTGGGTCAGCTGTCCCGGCTGTGTCCCCTCCCAGCTCCCCGTGCACCCCCAGCCCTCCCGCTGGCAGCCCAGCATGAAGAGCTGGACTGTCCTTGACTGCTCAGCAACAACCCAAAACATCAGCACATTATCAGCATTTTCTCTTCCCAAATCCAAAACATACCCTCATACCAGATTCTATGAAGAAAATTAACTCTATCCCGGCTGAAACCAGGACACATATGTCTTATATCATATTCCGTATGTAATATGTTATATGATCCATGTTATACATTAAATTTCTACATGCTGGAAGGAACCCTTCAGAAAATTTTAGAACCAGACTTAACAAGGAAAGAACCAACTAGACTTCAGCCCAATGTGCAAACAAGAGGAGCTGAATTTTTTTTTCTCTAATATTTCCTCTAAGCAAGAAATGCTAGGAATAAGTGATTTTGTTCTTAAAGAAAATCTTGTAGAAAGGATTAGAAATCTTGTACCAAAAAATGCCCCCAAACCCTCATAGCAAAGAAAACCTTGTAGGAAAGAAAATCTTGTAGCAAAGTTATGTGGTAAAGACAGGGTGACATTCTAGCCAAGGGTGTTTATATGGGTTTTATCTTGTGGGTGTGGGTGGGCGAGAGGCGCTGGGAGCACCCGGCAGTGTCCCTCCCTTTGCCTCCAAATTCACGTGCCCCTGGGAGGGGGCTGCAGTCACGGGCCTCCTTCTACAGCTCATGGAGACAACCTTGTTTCTCTAAAGGTGAGCCGAAGCAAAAACGTAAAACGGGTGAAAAAGTCGCAGTGGTTGCACCCTGCACACGCACCCACAGCCTGCACACCCCCTCTCTTCGGTGCTGGTCCCGTGGTCCCAGCCCCACCACAGAGCGGGCGCTTAGCCCTCCCTCGCATGGGCACAGGGGATGGGCAGCCCTTGCCCAGGAAAACCATCAGAAATAGAGTTTAGCGAGGAGACAGGAGAGGCTGCGCTGGTCAGCTCAGGCATGACTGGACACGTGGACTGACTAGCACTCATTTGCACGCCACCAGCTCCTTTTATCCCATTTTCCCTCTGTTTTCTCATGCTTGTTCCCCACCAGTATTCCTTGATCCCTCCCTTTCACCACCTTTGTTCCCTCCTCTAAACATGCCATCCAAAATTCTCTTCCCTGCTGCAGCCTCGTGCTTGCAGGCAGTCATCCCCCACCTGTCAAGTAACCTGGGCAGAGCCCCTCTCATGGATCATCTTGATGGCTCTCACCCAGCCCATGGGGTGGCTGCTCTCAGTGACGCCCAAGAGGGGCCAGGGCAGGGGACTCCACTGGCCCCCAGTGGGCTTAATAGGACTCTCCCCTGCCCCACCTTGGGCCTCTTTGTTTCTTTTGGAAGTCTTTTTTTGTCACACAACAAACTTTTGAGTAGACCCAGTAGATGGTGGAAGTATTCCATGGCCTTGTTTATTTTAGCAGGTCCTCAAGGAGCTTTTATACCTCATTAGTCTGCTCTCTGGAAGCAGGCAAGCAGGGACCTGGAGCCTGAGACCCCTTCAGGGAGCGGGGAACAGTTTGTGCATGCCAGTCCTATGTAGATATTTGAGTTAGACCCTAGGAAGCAGTGAGCCCACTATGGTTTCCATGGGGGATGTGGACCAGTTTGGGATCCCTCTGGGTGCAGGAGCGGAGGAAGTTCCGCCGGAGTCAGGAGGCTGCGTGGGAACAGGGCAGACTGCCAGAGGGAGAAGACAAGGCTCCAGAAGGCAGCAGTAAAAGCACTAAAAGAAACCATGTTATTTTGTACAACCGAGAGAAAAAACCCTCCTTGGGTGTTGTGAAAGCCTGCTATCAGGAAGCAGGTTTTGATAACCTTTCAGTATTGATTAATCAGTTGCTGTGTTAATTTGAAACAAAGCCCACGGCTTGTTTAGGAAGTGGCAGTATTGCAACTTAGTAGTGTCCAAAATACCATATCGCTATCAAGGCTAATTTAACACTGATGAGATCAATAGGGTTCCTAGGGCTAAGAGTAGATGAAGAACATGGCTCATTACATGCTGCTCTAGTTCTCCATGGGAAAGAGGAAGAACATGCAGTAGGGTGAGAGAAAAGGGACTTGGAAACTTTGGAGCCCTGAAAATCAGGCAGTTACTTTCGGCTTGCTCTAGTGAGTCACCTGAAGTGACATCTCTCTGAAACAGCGACAGAACTCTGGGAGAGGTCCCTTTCTGTATGCAACTTGCTCATGCGCCCCTTGACTGGAACATCCTTTTTAGGCTGCTGTTGTCAGTGCTTGCTCATTTTCCCTTCTCTGTCTTCGTCTCTGTTTATTTAAGCTGCCAAACACACAAAATCCGAGTTTTCTCTGCAAAGGTAAGTCTCTATGCAATCCCATAATCTTTGGTGGTACCGACATAAGCATCACTTTTATACAAAACTGCTTCTGGATATTGTCGGGTAAATATTGCCTCCTGGCACGAAGCTTTAGAGTTAGATACAGAAGAGCACCTGGAGTCTTGAAAGAGGGGTGTGACGGTGCTCACAAGCTGCAGTGCAGCCCGGCCCCCTGAATGGCGTGCCACACGTGCCTGCGCCATGAAAGGGGAGAGGCGGAGATGCCGGAAGAAATACAGGCAGCAAGGTTTCTACAGCAGGCCTGCAGTCAGCGTGATCAGCGGGCAGCAGCCAGTAGGAAACACTAAGGAAAAAAGTGAAATCCTGGTCCTGTCTGAGAGTTAGGTATCTTTGCCGGCCCTGGATGGAAAGCACAGATCCCGAAGGCAGTAGCTGTATTCTTTTGTTCCAAGTATCAAAGGAGGTGAAGGGAGAGTGTGTGGCCGATTCCCTCGGTTTTTCATGGTTTAAAAAGGGAGAACCTCTTTTCATGTATCGTTTTAATAATTGAACTAGCAATCTATATAGCAGACTAATAGAGTGCCCAGCAAGAAACTGGGAGCAATCAATTCCATTTCCTCCCTGCCTGAAAGAGTTCAGCTTCGCACCCCAGCAGCATGGCCAACCAACGTTGACAGCATCACATTCCTGCATGCCCCTTCCTCCTCCAGGCTGGAACCCTTTCTGGCAAGTGGCACCACTGTAGTGAGACAGATTGGGAATGGCTCTTCCTTCTGTCTCCGCCTCTAGTACCGTCCAGGAATAATCCATGTACTCCTTACTTCTTGTAATTGCTGGGCCCTCTGACGTTTTGAAGAGTTTGGTTGAATTCTAGTACCTTCTAGGCTAGACAAGCAAAGGTGATCAGAAGGACAGCTTAGGTCATCTGGTCCTTATCAGAGGATGCTGGCATTTCCTGCACAGGTCCAAGGGTATGATAAGTTGACTGCAAAGCATTGAAGGTATTCACATGGCCAGAGTATTCCCTTCTGGGTTACAGGTTCGTACCCAGCCTGTCACTGCAGTGATGAAGAGGGAATTTCAGATGGCCGCTGAGTGATTTATTTGGGAAGTGTTTATTTATACATTCCTATCTGGCATATACATCATTGACAGTCATATTTCATGGTGATGGGAAAGACACTGTGTGTAATTATCTCAACCAGGCAGTCATTTCCTCCTTTTAGAGAAAAGATGAAGAGCTTTGAAGTCAAAAGCATGGCAGGCTCTCCTTCCCAGAAGCACTACTCCTTTCCATGATAAAAATTTATGTAGTTCATGTAAGAATCTTCCTGTCTGAGAAAGCTAGCTGAAAAATACATTTGGATTTCAATTCGTTTTCAATTGCCAAGTACTCTAGCATGCGATTGTGGCAGTTCCAGGTAATATGATATTTTTCTACCTTGTGAAAGATGCTCTGTTTATACAAATTTTTTTATCTATCCCATTTAACTTCTCAGCAGTATCACCCACTGACCTGGAGACTGGACTTGGTGACCTAGGATCATTTCTAGCAAGTTAAATCTACCAGGCTGGCAATGGTCACAGCACCAAGGCTTTGTCTCCCCACTCTTCCCAAAAGCTTTGGAGCTGCACTGGAAGTTGTGGTGTTCTTCCCATAACCACCTCATGCCAAAGCAGCCCCACAGTCTCTGATGCTCTGGGGTAGAGTCCCACATCAGCATCAGGGAAATTGCCCTCAGATGAATTATGCCAGGAGTGGCCAACTGCTGCGTGCCAGCCCCTGCTCCCAGCAGTGCTGTCCCACCAGCTATCAGCCCATGGGATCCTTCCGCACATGGGACCCCTGACTGAAAAGGGGTTCAGCCTCCCGATTCCCACCATCCTGTGTGACTGCTTTTTGACTCTTTCCTCTTAACAGTAGCTCCTTTTCAGGCCATAAGCATAAATATAATTTAGAAGAGTGGGGTCCTAGAGATTCCTTAGGCCTTCTGAACACTGCAGCCATTGCACAGTATCCTGAAGGAGAAAAAAATGCTCTGCAAAAGTTAACATCAAATTGAATTCAGGGATGTGTGCAGGAGTATAAGGCCTCATCCTCTCAATAATTTCCATGGAAGCTAACTTTCAATCAAATAACACAGTCAAAGTTCAAGCCAAAGAAAAAGAGCTCAAATAAAAAATGAACAGAGCTCAGCTAAAACTAGAATCAATAGAGTAGCTAACTTAATGACCTGATCATCTTAGTATCATGTAATTGAACCCAAATGATATTTAAACAGAAAGAAAACTGGCCTTACCATTTGTTAATAATTACTCACATTCCGGTAACAAGGCTACAAGAGTGTTCCTTTAAATGCATGTCGTGTGTTAACATTAGTACCCTACTCCAAGTAAGGGTAGCTGATGAACTCCAGCCATGAGAAAAGAATCAAATACAAATTAAATATTTAATGGCTTTAGCAAATGCAGTGGAAGTAGATACATAAATTACAAGCAAAAAAAAAAAAAGAATCCCCGAAGCAAGGAGTACTTAATTCAGCAGCAGCCTGGTTTAAGGGTTTCCAAGTCTCTTTTATTCTGGAGAGTTGCACAACAATGACATAACCAAAACCCACATTTTTCAGTCAGTTTTCATGAAGCAACAGTGTAAGTAACATTAAACGAAGGTGCATTGCACTTATACAGTACAGCTTGCATGCTCTTCGTCTGCAAATAATTTCATATACAGGTTTTAAGACTCACAATAGCTTTGTTATAATTGGCCAGCAATACACAAAATTATGAAGCGTTGTATCAAGCCACAGAAGGTCATTTCCTTATTTAATCAACAGTGATATCCAATGAAACTAATCAAATAATAATGCATGAAATACATAAGCCTGATTAGGGATTTTTAATTTTTGAAGAAAACCTACGCAACTGTCTGAAATGATACTTTTCCTGATGACATCCTGCTTATTTCTGTCTTTGGAGGTTAGGAAGGTAATACTGAATCATGGTGTTCGGTGGACGAGGAACTGGTTGGATGATCACATCCAGAGGGTTAATGGCTCAATGTCCAGATGGAGATCACTGATGAGTAGCGTCCTTAAGGGGCCCATACTGGGACCAGTACTCTTTAATATCTTCATCAATGACATAGTGGGATTGAGCGCACTCTCAGCAACTTTGCAGATGACACCAAGCAGAGTGGTATAGGGACAGGATGCCATCCAGAGAGTCCTGGAAAAGCTCGAGGCATCAGCCCATGTGAACTTCATGAGGTTCAACAAG
>NW_010521431.1:0-18913 GCF_000687285.1 Phaethon lepturus | reverse complement strand
ATCCCTCTGCAGAGCCCTCCTGCCCTCCAGATTTGCAACAGTTAAGACACAGCCATTAGTTCCCTGAGGAAATAACTTACCAGGTTTCTATCTTGATTTTCATGAGGACTTCATATTTGTATTTTTCTGGTACTTTACAATATTGGGTCTAGAAATGCTGTCTATGCTGCCTCATTTGCTGCGCAGTTGATAGCTCACGTTTTCTCGCTCAGTTTTCTTTCCCTTTGCAACAAGATCAGATGGCTAAAGTTTAAGGTCCTTTAAAGGTCCCTTCCAACCATCTTATGATTTTATGTTTCTATGATTTATGTATAGCAATAGCCACATACAGAAAATTTTGGGCACATTTTATAGTGAGGAATAAAAAAAAAATTGTTTCTAATGAAACAAAAAAAAAAGTTTTCTGTTTCAGCTCTTTAGTCAGTATTAGAAATATGCTTATACTTTGGTGAAATCTCTTTGAGGTGATTGCAATTGATATTTTTCTCCGCAATTTCAGATGACAACAAAATGTATTTTTTCAAATAATCACTGATAAAACGGGATCTTAGAAACAGTGATGAGAAAATAGTTTTTAAACAACAAACACATTAAGTTATATAAAACTCATAAACTGTAAATAAACTAATTTCACCAAATACATTGCAAACAGTGAAGAGTTTGAATAGCTCTACAAAGAAATAAATCTACCTTGGGTAAAATTTTGCACATGTAGAGTCAGGTTTTAGGTAACTTTTCTTTTTCTTATGCAACGTATAATGTAACACCTCAGTATAATGAGAAATTGGAAGTTCCTTGAAATATCCTCAGTTCCTTTCATGTCGGCTTGTAATTTCCTTTGCATATAGAGTATATTCTTAATGATATTTCAATATATTTTCAAAGTTGATATTCTTTGTACTGTACCATGCCCCTGATTCAAGAAAGTATGTGTTTATATGCTTTCCCAAACAGAGAATTGCAAACTAAAATCTGAACTGTACATATAAACTGAATGTTTAATTTTTTTTTCAGACTCAGTACCTGAACGGGCTTTTTCAGCTCCAAAATCCTGAAGGTTCCTTTAACTGCAATAATTAGAAGTAATTATAATTTAACTATGCTTTAAGTATTTTAATTTCTTCCCACTCTGAATGTTGTTATTTAAACATCAACAAGTAAAATAGGTCATCTCATATTTCACAATAAATTAAAGCCTGAGTAACCATAGTCAAGGTAGCTGTTGCTGATTAGTTTAACAGATGTGTCTCTGGAGTTTAAAATTCAGTATCAGTCATTAATTGCAACAAAACATTCGTGATCCCTTTGGTCAACAACTATGAGTTAATGACAGCCACCAGACAGGGCAAGTATTCAATTGATGTCCTTTGGACATGAACCTGTTCGCATTTTGTTCTTTAGCAAGCCAAGGCAGATTGAAGTATTGTACCAGG
The DNA here is from genome assembly GCF_000687285.1 of Phaethon lepturus. NCBI lineage: Eukaryota > Metazoa > Chordata > Aves > Phaethontiformes > Phaethontidae > Phaethon > Phaethon lepturus. The sequence goes on along the minus strand of NW_010521431.1, from coordinate 17,480 downwards.
CTGAACTCAGAGCGAGCAAAACTAGAAACAGTGTTAAATTATCATTAAGTAGGTTCCTTTTTTTCCCCTCACTTGTAGATTAGAGACTCTAGCTAGTGAGTACTTTCTGCATATCGGCCCGGTGTAGTCTGTGGCGATTCAGCCGGACTAGATGTTTGAATTGTGTTGTATCATTTCATCCTGAGCTTATTTAACCCTTCTTTGACACTGCTGTAACTCTTTGGTCAATTTTGAAACAAGCTAATTGTTTCAAAATAAAAAGTTGCAGTATTTTCCTTTTGGAATTCTCTAAATAAATACTGCAGTACTTTACAAATTCTTAGGGTATTTTTAGGCTCAAAATGTTTGCCAAACTGGACCTCAACTTACGATTAGTTTCAGCCCCCCTCATAATATTTTTTCTAAGCTTGCTGCATCAAATACTGATTTGTCTTTGGGCTCAGAGAAGGACTACAAGCTACTTAAGAGCTATAGGCCTTCCCAGAAGTGAAAACAGCTAAAATGCCACTCCAGTGGTTGCAACTAACCTTTTCTTCTCCTGTGCTTTATCATTTGTGTCATATTTCCAGAGCTGTCCATGACAGGAAAGAACATGGACATGCCATGCTGCTTAAAACTGAGTTTTGAAAAAAAAGACATTAAAAGCCTACCAAACGGACAATGAATTTGGGCTCTCCATTTTCTTATATCCATTATGGATTGCGTTTCAGGCAGAACTGGCCAGTCCCAGCCCCCATTAACATCAGGCTGTCCAAAACTTCCCACTATTGACCTCTGATGTAAGTGCCTTATAACCTCGTCCAGTTTTATTTGGGCTGGATTTTTCCATGATGGACAACGAACTAAGGCAAACACTTAACATGTCTATATATAATTTTCATGCTTCACCTGCCGATGAGTGAACAATATTAAGTAAAAATATGCCTTCTGGTAAATCTCTTCAGGTTTTGAAATAAAATCTGAAGCTTTGGCAGTGGTCTTCTGGAATTACCGTCCAGAGTTGGCCAAACAAAAGCCTCTGAAAAAATCCTAGTGGTCATAGCAACAGAGAACAGGGAAATATCATTAAAGGTTATGCATACTTGAAAAAAGAGACATGACCTGAGAATTCACTGGCAGTCCTGATTCTTGCATTTCTATATTCTTTGAGTGCTTGACCTCGCAGCCTTAAATTTCTAAGGGAAGCCTGTGTGTGTAAGTTGGTGCATGTATTTCAGTATTAATTAGAAAATCATCTTTAAAGAGAGATCAAGAATATAAAGCTGCAACAAGAACTCACAAAATATCAACAGTAAGTGGATTATATAAAAGTGATATGAGCAGAACAAGCAAGACAGTTCTGCTCATTTAATCACCTTAATTTCAGAGAGGCTAGATTGTGGAATAGGTTGTGCAAAATAAGATCTTCCCTGCATTTTGCAACTTTCTCACTAGAAATTATTATTAAAAATATACAAAATAATAAAACTTAGGTAAAATATGGTACATCAAATCCTTTCCTGGAAAAAAGTAATTTATATTGAGTCCAGCCATTAATTAGCCCAATCATATGCAAAGCACGACAAATAATTTCCCTTTTAATCATGAAGTCCTGCAGAGACTCTATTTTACTTCACAAAGAAATGCTTTTAACTTGAAGTGTTTAGTACTGCATGTACCCTAAATATAATTCAACTCAAATTTAGTTCTTGCTTAGACTTTGTAATATTCTGTTTGAAATAGAGCTAGCTTATTCACAGTTAAAATATGAACTAGAGCAATATTACTATTGACATTTGAAATTTTAGAATAACTTTTTTATATTTTTATATTTTATATATTATATAATATATGAATATATTATTATTAAGACAAGTAAATAATATTATGAAGAAGGTTAATAACATTCTGAACTTCCTGCAGTTCATTCTGATTCTTTCTCTAATCAGCGCCAGTTCCTGCCAGTGCCAGTATGCTGGTGATACAGTCAATCTTTGTTTAACCTGAAATAGGAATCTTACAGTCCAGATTTTACTTCATGATTTCTTTCTGAGTTCCTACTTGTTTTCAAAGTCTAATTCAAATTTACATATATGTAATAAGGCATTGTATATGGCAAGATAAGTAGCTGAGGCAGATGAGAAAAGTAGACATATCCTGTTTATGTATTTGATACTCAATTCTTGCCAGAGCATTTGCAATTTATTTGCAAAGTCTGCATAATTTTTAGGGGGCTGGGGTGGGGGGTAGGTGGTAGAGTTTGGATTTTTGGCCATTATAAAATATTGGCCACTAGAATCTGAGAAATTTTTTTTAGATAACAGTGCCTAATTTTCCTCTAATTTATTTCCCATTTTCATACAAAAAGTTACAGCTACTTTGTTCTCTTTAGATTAATATTTTCGGGCAGGTCACTATAATTGCCCTCCCTTGATTTGTAACACCAATAACCTTGACATTTGTCTCATGGTTTCCCACTTTCTATTTCAAGCAAGAGTTACTGATAGAGATTTTAACATAGATGATGATAGAGGTTTTGACGAAAGCGGATTAAACCTGCCTCCCCGTGCCAGCATCACCCCAGGAGCAGCTCACACATCCTCCGTGAACATGCTAGTGCCTTGCAAAGGCCACAAAACTTGCCGTTAAATGGTAAAAACCTTCTCAGACCTCCAGCTCAGACCACTCTAGGTGCTTGACCCAGTCTTCTGGTGATATATGACGTGGAGTTTGCGGGCTGGGGACTTTTGATGAGGGCTGCCTGAGGTTTCAGGAGTCTGAGGGTTGACATAGGGTGGGGTTTTTGCTATCCCATTAGCATGTCTGTCCTTTAATAACATTTTGTATTACTTCTCAAATGAATCTCCAGTTCAGGACAGGTCATACCTTGTTTAATACACACTGAAACTAGAATAAATTAACATGGATACTTCTTACTCTGTTCTACACTAAGATTAAGATCCCCTGCTTTTAAAATACAGTCATCAGTCTTTTGATATGATATTGTTCCAGACCATTTAATCTGTAGCATTCCTTCAGAAAACATTATTTCTGAATGCTTAGCAAAACATTCCTGGAACAAGAAGTCATTCTGCATTTCACCCTTCCAGCCTCAGAAATCAACTGTGCTTGTTGCATGTGTGTTTTATTTTGTTTGATTTGTTGTTTCCCTAAGCTTAGAGATCAAAAAATGAATCTCTACTGTAAAAATAAGTCCTTTGTGTGTCCAAAGGAAGAAAAGGGGAGAGGATGGGGAACATTTCATCATATATGGGTTGTATCTAACAGCTTTATTAACAGTGTTCTTCAGATGCTTTGCGTTAAAACTTAATATAAAGAATGCTGACTGAGTGCCAAAATCAACTGCATTGTTGGATAAGTGGTATCACTGCACCCAAGTTGTGATTTATTCTGACATAAAATTGCTTGCCTGCAATTAGAAGTTCGTTATTCTACCCTAAGACATAAGTAAACACTGATCATAAGGATTTAAATTATCATAATGGTTTGTATAAATTCTATGATCAATTTTTATCCTCCTAGTTTTAAGCTTCTAACAGCCATTACATAGTCATATTAATATTGATAATTGCCGCAAGCATACATTAAATACTCTATTTTTGTCTCATCCCAGTATCAGCCTGAACTTACATACATCCTGACTGTCTTCCACAATCTGCTGCACCATTTGCTTAGTGCATGTTTTCTCTTGTTGTTCCTACCCATTTCTCTTCCTTTGTCCACTAAGTCATGCTCCCCTCTCACTTGTCCCGTAGCTAACATATATTTTTACAGAGGAAAACACAAGTGGGCTGAAAGGAAAGACTGAGGAAGAAAATAAGAGGGAGCTAAGAGATTCCTGAAGAAAGACACACTGATTTTCCAAGCGCGGGGATGACAACATAGGTGCTGGAACATATTGGCTCAGAACACTGCAACAATTTCTTATCTACTTCTGCTGTATTACCACACATCAGTAACCTCAAAAATTTTTCTTCTTTCTAAAAATTTCCATTTGGGCTCTGAATGAAGGTGGAACGTCCTGGGAGGCTTGAGCAAAATAAATTGGTAGTTTTTCTGTGGACTGAGTGTAAAGAAGCCATGATTTCTCAAAAATAAATTAATTCTAAAGTGCCAAAAAACTTAAATTCTTCCTGTTGACCTATTTTTCTGTGATTTTGTATTTCAAAGATAGAAATAAACACAAAAGCAAACTTGGAAATACTACTTAATCAACTGAGCAAAGTGTAATAGATATTTACCCAATTAAGAAATCAAGAGGCAGAAAATGCCAAAGGTTGTACGCGTAACCTTAATTCAATGAATCTTTATTCCAGTCATAGTTATTGGTTATTTGATCAAAATAAATGATGCTGTTCCATACCCCATGTTTACTGAGCTAACTGCACAGCCTAAGCAGAAGCCCCATGAGATGACTGTTCAGAGGTGGTCTCCTCCCATTGCCCTGCCTGGAGCAATAGCCCAGCTTTGTCCATGGGACAGGTTAACATCTGAAGTACTAACATGCCAGTCTCTTACCGAAGCAACAGAATATAGGACGTTATGGAAGTTAATATATATATATACATAAAATTTAGAATTGAATAGATAATATAGGACTTCACTGACTCTGTGTTAAATGTTAACCATCACAATGTGATTGTTAGTAGGGATTGTCACAATGTTCACACTTGCAGGTGTAAACCTTGCTAAAAATTTTCTTCAGTGTGGAGGGATCGCTCCACAAATCTCAGCATTTGTCTGATGCAGTTTTCTGTATGTAATATGTATTCATGCTGATTTAAAATACTTATCTCCTCTAGACAATTTATCCATGAAATAAAAAGTGTATATTGCCTGTCTTCCCAAAATGCATTTCACTTGTGTGACGGACATAGTGTTTTAATTGCCAACTCAAGAACTAAGAAGTCAAGAATTGCCATAATTGGTTTGTCCATGTGTCCTTTAATCTGTTCTGCATACTCTGAGGTATGTAATAGTATGCATTATTTAAATAAATGAGTGCACACTCATTTGTCCTCAGGAAATTAATTTCTGGATGCAGTTTGTCTGCATAGTTGGCCCAGTTAAATATGGTAATTCAGTAGTATTATTCTGTCTTCACTCTGATATTAAAAGCAACACGCTCTTCATGTTAAAAGAAACTTCTTATTTTTATTTTTCTCCTTGGGAATGTATGTGGTTTGTATTAGATCATAACTGGATATTTGTGAGTCTTGGTTAATTTGTCTTGTCCGTGGCCTTGAGGGGGAAAAAGGGATTTAATCAAATGTTTTACATTATCTAAGCAAGAACTAAGTAACCATGTTCATATTATTCTTATGAGCATTTCAGTTAACCCCAGTAAGACTACTTATCTGAATCAAATGAACAGGATTAAGCTTTCTGATTGCTGACTAGTTTGTGTGATGTCAAAACGGATATCCATGTAGTCTGAATATTAAAAACTGAGCTAAGGATGGAATTTTGATTCTGAGGATCATTCTTCTCATTTAAATGACTGTCAACTCATAAAATGCAAAGGTTACTCCTGGTAATGTAATCTAGCAGTTCATCCAATTCAAAAAGACATTTGTCTGTTAACTAGTATGTGAATTTTAGCACTTTGACCGAAGGAATGCCCTTTGGGTTACCCTTGTACAGCACCTAACACGCAGGGTTGCAACCTCAAGGCACTCAGTGGCAGTAGTTTTGCCATTAATCATAGAAAGAGATCAACTGCAATTGTACCAACTGGAGCAGTAAGACCTGGGACAGGGTCACAGCAGAATTCACTAAACCCTGAAAATTCAAAACTAAACTGAGACTTTGGCCTTTATTCATCAGATATCACAAGTTCTTGCAACAGATCTTACATAACCGGCAGCAGATGCTGTAATACATAAACAAATTGTATTGAGCTGAGAGGGAAAAAAGAGTGGATTTCTTAACTGTGAATGTCTTTACTTTCGTGGATTTGGTTTTACTCCTAAAAAAGAATTACCTTTTTGGTGGTGGCAAGTGGGAAAGCAGAGCTTTACAGGAGTTCAGAGTCACAGATACATTTTCTGCTACATGCAGGTGTTTACCCCTCAGGCAGAAACAAGTGCATATTCAAATTGCTGTGGTTATTAAAAATGAAGTCTCAATGACATATTTGCAGAAGTAGAATATAAAAGTGTGTTAAGGAAGAAAAAAAGTGCATCACACCAGCCAAAGCAAGCACAAGAGTTATTTCTAGAAGAAATTCTGCATAAATCTCTGGTTTGTTTGGAAGCTATTTTAATTTGCCTTTGGAATTGTAATTATGTTCCTTTCTCTTAGTCTACATGTCAGTGCATATCCAGTGGGTGAATTACATATAAGATCAAAAATCAGGTTCCATTAAATTTCTTTCCTTAAACCCAGTGAGACAACACAGAGAATCACATTTCACAGGGGACGTGTCAGTAGAAGGAACTGTACCTGCCACTGCAAATCGCCCATGGCTCAGTGGTTCTTCTCCTGTTAAATCTGTCCTGTTAGAAGGTGCAAATAATTGTTCAGCTTTGCTTCTCGATGTTCTGCAGGCTCTCCAGCAGGATTGCTGCAGCACTGGATGGTGAGCTCTCAGAAGATCCGGTGGCACGTGGGCTCGCAAGGGACAGCCACTGGGAGAGGAGGGCAGGGATGGGCAGCTGACAATCCAGGCATCAGCAGCTCACCACGAACATTACATGGTCATTTTCCTGCCTTCTATGCATTTCCCTAAGAGCCAACAGAACCTCAGCCAAATATTTCTCAGAGTTTGAATTTGGGATTTTGTGGTCCACAGCTTGAAAGTGCTCCAGGGGCAGCAGTCTTTGTTCTGCACCATTACCTTTTCTCTATCCTCTTTGACAAATGCAAAATAAACCACAGTGAATTACAGGATTAAACAGCTGAAGTGGGTTCTGCCAAGAGTGCTGAGACCCGCTGCAGCCCTGGAAGGGGGTTTCATATCTGCCTTTGAATACAATCCTCTTTTTGCCCGGCCTCACCTGTTAGCATTTTCCTAAGGGCATAGCTCTCACCTCTCAAGTGCCCCAGTCCTGCTGGCTGGCAGCAGCAATAATCGCAGCTTCTGAAGACGACTGCAGCAGTCCCTGCTTCCATTTTTTTTGACCGCTGTCACGCACTGGGCCCTCTCTGTTCTCCCACGCTTCTCTGCCCTGAGTAAACTCCTGTCCTCAGCAAGGAGGGAGCCTTTCTCCCATCATGAGCTCCACAGCAGGAGAGCACTAGGTGCCCGTGTCGGAGTGCGTGCGCGTGCCTGAGCCCCACAGAGATGCCCAGTTCCCAAAGCAAGCTGGGCAGCCCACAGTTAAGTCTTCATGCTCCATCCCAAAGCATTGTGTTTCCAGCAGGCTATCACTGCAAAGGTATATTTGCCAACTATTACATGGAAGACTGACTTTCAGAAACACCAATTTTGGAAGGTTTTATAGCGAAGTGCAAAGAACTGGCTAAATGTTCATCTTTGACCAGGTTTGGGGAAAAATAATTAGGAAACTGCCTTCCCTAGATTTCATTTGGTGTCCCACAAATACAAAAGCAGAAGATTGAGCATACAGCCCTGACAGTGCAAGTGTTTGCAGAGCTGTGTTGCAACTTGGCTCCGAAGAGGTGAGCCTGGGGACTTCCACAAAAATCCACTCCGTCTGATGCACAGAGCAGCCCCAATACCAACACAAGCATAGAGGTGCAAACAATTAGACGAGGGCAGAAACACCTGAGTCCAGCACTGCTACCAGGAAAAAGGCTGTGCAACCACAGGCACAAGCACCTTTGATTGATCTACAAGCTGAGCTGGAAAGACCAAAGACAAGAATTGAAGGAAGGTTGCAGAGGAATATCAAGCAATGAGACGTCCCACCTCAGCTCTGTTACAAGCATTTGTTTCAAACAACAGCTATATTCTATAAAGCTGACTTGAAAATTGGTATCTTCCTACTTCTGAGAGAATCTGTTCATTTCATCTTTTTACTGGCAAAAATACTGTTATTGCTTTTCATTCCTGCCAGGCTTGCAGAGCCACCTCAGCGCTGGGGAGGTGAATCGGAGTCTATTTTGGCATAAAGCAGAAAGAACACAGCTTGATCTCAGATCCCAGGGTGAATTTTCAGTGCTGGCAGTCAAGAAAGTCATGGTTTTATTTGTAAATTAAAAAAGAGGTCAACAGGAAAGTCATTGGGAAAAAAAAGAAAAGCAAATATGGAACCCTACCATGCCATTTATAGTCTCTTTATAGATGAGAGCACAGTTTATGTAATGTAATTTGAGTTATAAATAATATTATTTTTTATTTCAGCCAAAAAGCTGTAGCTCATTTAATTAAGAGAATGGATGTGGTTTTGTTGTGCTATCCATTACTTTACTGTAAAATATATCTGTAATGATAATCTATGGAAAAGTTACTGCAGTGGCAGAGAAAAAGACAGTGAGAGAACTTACTCGGAGTATTTCCAGTAAGGAAAAAAACTGAAGATTATCAGATCTCTTTGTTCCTTTAAATCAAATAGATGGAAAAAAAAAAAAAAAAAAAAAAACAACCAAATTTTAAAGAAATAGAAATAAGGGAAGAAATGTGATTCAACAGATTTGACTTTGGAGTGCAATGTTAAAAAGGGACCATTTGTACCAGTAAGTCTGTGGGAGAGGCTTAGTCATTTTCTAAATCTGTTCGGTGTCCCATTCCCTTGGCTGGTGTGCAGTGCATACTCAGCAATAAGCCATACAGTATTATATCAGCCTTTAACATTCACTTATTTCAAGCATAATTGATGAGGAATTGCTATGTGATGTTAAACAGAGACGTTCACTGCAAAAGAGAGAGAAACATTCTTTTTCAAATATTGTTAATGAAAACACCATGCAAAAACACAGATATAGCAAAAAATATGTCATGCTGTCCAGAAATCTGAGATGACAACAGTGGAAAATTTGTGTTACTTCTCTGAGCCACATAAATGCTGACATTTAATTTTTACAAAGCTGATGTGAACTTTTTTTTTTTTTTTGAGAAAGAAAATAAGAACTGAGGTTTTAAGAAAAACAAAACATGAAGCACTATAAAACTATAATTTATAACGTCACGTTGCAAGTCATGTAACAGGTCGTTTCCTTCAGGAGTAAGGCAGGTGGGGGAAAAGTAAAGAAGAAATACATTCTTGTGAGGCAAGGCTGATGAGGCCAGGGGACGTGATTTGATTTGTAATGAATGGATCCACCCAGTGAGTATCTACAGCGACACATACAGCAGGATGCCACGAGCTATTTCCATGGCTCCCTAATGCGGCTGCGGTTTTGTGCAGGGAATAGGCGGGGGGTGGGAGACTGACAGAGCTCTCCCCCTCAGATCCAGAGACCAAGGTCCAAGCTCTGGTCTATACTCGTGCCAAAGGCCATTTTCAATAAATCCAGTTACAAATAGAAACTCGTCTGTGAAGCCAGGGACTCAAAGGCAGATGAATGTGATGCTGGCCACAGCACACCCCTGGCTGTCACTAGTTACAGAAAATGGTATACTTCTGTCACGCTTGTGTGGAGAGCCACATAGGCAGACCTTTGACTCATTTTGATACAGGTTGTGGAGGGTTTAGTGACCTGGATTTACATTAGCAGGGACAACTGATGTTACAGATACATCCCTGTGATAGTTAATCACAACAGTCCCAAGCTAATACAAGAAAACCAAAGCCGAGGTGGCTAGGCTATTTCCATCACTTGAACTAAAGTCAATGTATAAACCTACGTCTTGAAAAGTGATCTAGATTGTTATTATTTTATAAGAAGTTTGGGCCATATTATTATTTCAGTCATCTGAGGACCACAACCAGCAATTCCTAGTTTTGGGAGCTGGCAAACTTGTGGTGGATGTATGTTGGATCAATCAGCCAGGTTAAAACCAAGTCCAACTGGTACCAAAAATAAAAAGAAAACAAAGGGCACCCTCTCCACAGAAAACAGAACTACAGAGATATCATTGCTTGAGAAGGAGGGCTGCAGACTTCAGGAAGCCATGGCACAGCTCACATACCCTGTGACACACTGTGCTGCCAGAGGTTCACAATTTACATTATGCCTACGCTGAGCAAAGGGGCAGTCAAAACTGAGCACAGCAAGCGGCTTAAAGAAAATTTTGATAGGTAACAAAGGTGTAAATTGTCACACAATTTCTTTGGCAGCGTTTCACCCGTGGCAGCTGAACCATCCCTTCTCACCAGAGCAGCAGCATGTTTTGTACTGATGGGCAGTCATGGCAAGGGAGTAAAAACCAGCGATTAAATACAGCTCCGAACACAGCACGCCTGGGGTGGAGGCCAGCTGTCCTGATGGAGGTCTGGATTGGAGCTTGCTGGTGCCTGCAGCACTTGGCCTTGGCCCCCACCAGGGAGAGGGTCCCATACGGGGGGACACAGAGCCGGGAGCGGGCTTCACCCAGCAGCACCCAGACCCCAAGGCAGAGGAAAGGTATGCCCATGAGCCCCACCACAGGCGGTGTTACCTGGGACCAGAGCACATCACCAATGCACAGCAACAACAGGGACCATCTCTTAACTCACTGTGCATCATTCATTACCCCAAATATAAATAACGCTCTGTGAAAGCAAGGAAATAGAAAAACAGTGGGGAAATGGTGCTGTAATAGAAATAAATTACATCTGAGGTGGATGCGCCTCGTCCGTAGATTTCTATATCAAATTTTTAAACATCTTCAGTGAAGAAACATGTTAGTTCATAAGAAAAAAAAGCACTTCCTTCTGATGAAATGGAGACATGCTGATTGACGATGACACCTTTGGGTTTATTAAAATACTTCGAGGCTTTAACCAAGTCTCTGCATCTGCTACCAAAAATATTCACGATATACTTGAGGTTTTTGCATTTTTGTACCACAGAGGGAAGACCTTCCTGAACCATCTAATTTTGGAATAGCATGAATTCTCAGGACCGATGAAGGGAGCATGCCAAGGTAATAAATTGTTCACTGCTTAGCAAAGAGGAAGAATTTGGAGACCCCAGCATGGCAGCAGAGACTTTATAGAATACAGGAGTCTTCACCTTTTAACTTGACTGGAGTTGGCAATTTCTGAGAGTCCTTGAGAGGTACCTAAGAAAAAGAAAGATTTTTCAGCAGTATCAAATTCACTGCAGAGAATACATACTAATTCAAAATTCATTAGAAGTCTGTAAATTTAAAATAGTTGAAAGTTGTTGGTATAATAAGCCAGTAATAAATGTGACTGAATCAGGTAAAGCAGAAGAAATAAAACTCATGAATGTAACTTCCAGAAGAAATAGTACAGTTTAAAACAAATAAAATCAAAACATAACATAAGGATTACAGCTTTATGTAGGGATGGTCTACATGTATTTATTTTTATTCTAAGAGTTACTGATTATTTCTACTACAAAATATGCAAAACCTCATTTGTCATGAATGATGAATGCAAAAATGGTGCATATGATATTGCTTTGGTCTGCGCTAATTGAGCATCCCACTAGCTTAGGTTCACACAGTCATTCAAAAAATAAACTTCTGCATTTTTGACAAGTCTTTAGGGTCTATATACACATTTGTTAATTAGTTGGTTCAGCAAAATTGCTTTAAAAACCAGTTAGAACAATATGACCCACTCCCAGATGGACTAGTTTAAGGCACAAGACGAGCTGTAAGGGACATCATTAATCAATCAAGTTTAGATCTAGTGAATTAATGCGTTGAATAGCACTGAATACATTCAAGTATCACACGTTTGGGGAGGTGTGTTGTGTTTATAGTGTAAGAGTACCCTTTGAAAGATTCATGCCCAAATCGTGTTGGTTGACTGGAGCCACCCCAGCATTTAACAGCAGGGAAGGCAGTAGACGACTCCCCTGTGGCCTAAAACTCTGTGGCAGAATGACCATCACTCTTTACAGGTCTAAAAACAACAAAGAACAAACTTGCTATTACAGGGTTTGTACAGTTAAAGAACAGCGTTTCATTAAACTGCACCTGTTTAATACTGCCTTGGCATATTTCCCTCTGTCTTTCAGTATTAACCGCAGACTACGTAACATGTATTTATCAAAAGATGGGTGGTAACAATTTGGGTCTTGTTAAAGCTACAAAATGAATGGGATTGCTATCACAACAGCAGGTGGAACAAGCCTGGGGAGAGAGGGAGAGGGAAAGGGAAAAGGAAGTGTTGGAACCTGCTTAGGGTTTGGTGCGTTGGCATCCCCCATCAGCAAGGTGAAAATGAGATTCAACTGTGCAGAAGTTATCAAAGCTATATTCCTTGACATTATGTTTTTTTCTTCTCCAAATTCAGCCATGTAGGTCTGAAAATTAACATGACACTCTGAGTTTTCAGAGTTGAAAGAACACCACTTTTTGTGTGTGAATCGAAGGAGAAATGGCATTATTTGAGCATGAAAGACAACGTACATTCAAAGACAGAAATTTCAGCAATTTAATGACAGTACCATTTTAATCTGTGTCTGTTGGCATGTATTTCTCAGTAATAGTGACGACAGTGTAGCCAGGGACATACTGCTAGTCTTACTCCTGCTAGTTCACTCCACCTCGCCTGACAAACCAGAAACCCTAAAGAATAATTTGAGCCTGTTCCAAACAAATAATTTCCTGTCTCCTCTATTGAGGAAGATCCTGATTTCTTTAAAGCACATCCATATATTTTGAAGATATTATTACAAAAAATGGGTTATACTGCTTAATAGGACTCATTCTAATAATTATTACAGAACATAGAATTTTTTTCATTTTAACAACTGTATTAATTCTTCTGGTATTTCTTTATTTAGATTTATGCCATTGGAGCTGTTTCTGAGCATTACAACAGTTGCTTAATTTCACATTCTTTTTCTGTCAAAAACATAGGTATTTGCATAATTCTCAGTTGACATTTTAGCATATTAATTTGTTTCCCTATAGCTCAGGACTTTTCACTCTTCATACCTGACACATGCATAACATTTCTAACACATAATTCAGAAAACTGAATGGAAGGATATCAATCTAGAACACATCTGAACAATAATTGTTGGATCTTATCATTTCTCCTGCTCTGCTGCACTTCAGCATTTCAGAGAAATTCCATATATCGAAGTTACCTGAATATTTTGCAGTAATTTCTTCTTTTCTCTCTGTATTAGTCTCAAGAGCATGGATTTCATTTATTTATTGTTTTGTTTAGGTGGCTGCATTCTTCATGCAATTTATTCTGCTGAAGTTTGGAAGGCTTGGAATATGATTAAAATGCAAATAACAATGGTATGTGAACCCTTACTGTTCCCCTGTGAGACACATTATTTTAGAAAAATAGCAATATTATATTATGTTATTTTAACATAGTTTGGGACACAGGTCTACTGGGCTAGCCCAGGACTCAGCGTCCATTGTCTCATAAAAACAGAGAGGTGTTAGAAGGTGGCAAAGTCTTCTTAAGAGAAGCACCTCTCTTGGCCTGGCTGATGTTGCGGGAGCGGCACTGCTGAGGTATAAAAGAACTACCAAGTGTTGTTCATGTTTTCTGCGAAGTGCAGAGCTTTCTACTGTCAAAGTTATTGCTATTGATGATTACACCAGATAACTTCAGAGGTTTAGCAGGCAGTTGATTCTGTAGTGATCATGTAATGATACTAAGTTTTGTTGCTTTTGTGATATTCTGTATAAGAAATCGGTAGGTGTAAAGCCCCACTGTTTCCATAGACCATGAGCATCCAGGTACATTACGGTTCATCTTAGTACACTGGTTCTAGGCAATCACAAATGTCTATGTCAATTTGCATCCAGGCGAGCTGCTATTTTGAACAATACCCAGTGTAATTTCTTCCCTTCTTCAGAAAATAGCGGAGAACTTAAAATATCCAGTTCACTGACAAATCAGGTAGTTGCTCAGCCCAAGTAGGCTAAAGTAGACATGGAAGAAGGAGCAAAAAAAGACAACCATATTTCATACCAGTAATTTAGTAGCACTAGCAGCCTTCTCTCCCTCTCTTCCTCCTCCAAGTGGTCCCAATGGACTAGATATGGAGAGGAGGGAAGATTGTAGCCTTGGAGCTGTGCTCAGTTCGTGAGTTGCTCACGTGATGCTCCTGTGCTCAAGCTACAGCATATAACCAACAGATTAAAGACTTAGACATGTTTCTCCCAAGAAAGCTGGCAGTGATGAAAGAACCTACAGAGACAACCTTATGTGGCAAAAGAGAATAGTGGTTGTTTTCTTTATCAGTCTTCCCAGGTCATGTGAAAAAAAGGGTGTTCCCCTTCTACAAGTGAGATCTGGGAAGAGATAATACAGTTGCTTAATATCAAGAAAAGACCAAAGCAGATGTGATCATTTACTTCTCCTTCCAGGATTAAATTCTGCCATGAACTGTTGGGTAAAGTATAAGAAAGATCTGGCCGCAAAAGCATAGCAACCCACTGGTCATCATCACGAGCTTGCTTTAAGCATTGCATAAATGATTTAGAGTTGATGCATATGAACAGGCAACCTGACAAGGATTTTGGTCAAACTGGAGTCAATGGTACAACAGCATTAATCCAACAGATTTTTATTAAGATATAACTAATACTGGATATATTAAGGATCAGGCCTCTAAAGGAAATATGCTAAAATTAAATTCAACATAGAAAATTATTATATCAATCACAGGAAACTGACTGAAAGGATAAAAACACTTAAGCAAAAAACCCAAGCAGTAACTTTGTAAATACAATGACACTTTGTTAATGCAAAGGATGGAAAGCCAAGCTGAATAAAGCCAAATTAAAGAGACATATATTATCTGATAAAATTCACAATGAAAACTAAGAGCAGAGGAATAATGAAGAAGAAACAGTCATACCCACACTGAACACAAGTTCAGCAGTAAATCTACTTCCAACCTAACTGTAATCACATCGTTCTACTGAATATCTTATGGTGAACAGTAGTATTTTTGCAAGATCTCAGGCCATCAGCAGGAGGAGGCCTGAAATGGGCAGGTGGGTCTCCTGGGTTAGTAAGGAGTGTAAGGATTCACAGTGACATTTTGGAGGAGCTGAATAATATATTTGCCACTATTTTTGTCATAGTGAGTTGGGGAGTTGTCTAAATTTACATTTTGAGGCAATAATCATGAGACAATGAAAAGTAAAGTCCAGTAATACATTAATAATTTAAACAGCATCAGATTATTCTCCTTTTTGCTATACTGTACAGCAAAGTATTTTTGAAACACAATTTAGAATTGATAGATGTTTACCTAATTGTGTATTTCTTCAGTAACGTTTGCCGTATCTTAGAAGCAGCATATCTGCAATGTGATGCACGGGTTGCTATGGTGAGTTCACATCTCTCATTTAATGCTGTACCTGAGTAAATACACATTGTAACAACCTCTGTTAGAGGTGCTATTAGTAAAGTTATGTCAGCATTTCTATCAAAAATACTTGTTTTCCTGTTGCAACTTGGACAAATGGCAAAGAAAACTATTCCTAGACCAAATCCACAGGAGGCTTTGCACTCTTCTAGTGCATTTCTTTCACAGCTTCAATCACTTTCTGAAGTCCTCTGTCATAAAAACCAAATAAAAAAATCAGTGGGTTTGTTTCTATTCTTTAGTAGCTGGTGATTTTGATGACAGTTGTGGGACCTTCCATTTAGAAAAATCTTTAGAAAAAATTGGGAGTTAGTTTTCATTTCACTGTTCCAGTCAGTGCCAGTGGGAATTCAGTCAGGCATTAATCGCATTACTTGTTTCACAGCCCTTCTCTACTGTCAGAGTGGAATAAAGACACTTGTGTGTAAAGAAGAACCAGGTCCTTAGTTCTTATATTTAATGACTCAATTTAACTAAATGGCACCAGAAATTTAACTTGTAGACTCCAGTGCATTTTTTGGAGCAATTATTTGAGTCACTCTCCAGGATAACACAAAAGAAAGGAGTCCATTGCTGGAAGTAATTGGATACATTTATCTTTTTGGCACCTATTTATTTTTCTAATCATTTGCTTTGAAAAAGAGTAAGTAACTTTCTGAGAATATTTTGCCCTATGAGCTCCCCTGTGTTTGTCAGGATAACTCTTGCATTATGCATTTGTAGAAATTTGTAGGTTGACCTGATTAAATGTTTTCCTTTCATGAGGTTCTTTTTTAAATTAAAATAATTTTTGCAGGAAATGTCTATATTAGGCAAAATGCCTTATGCCAAATAATAATATTTTTGAAACAAAACTGGTACAAAAGTATTCCTAAATAGATGTATTGTTGCTCAAAATTGTGGATTTTAAGGACCTGGGTGGAAAAGTCAAAATTTACAGTATAAAAAACGAACAACCTTTTCCAACTTTCCCGTAAGGTCTGGTTATTATACTGGGACTTACATATGTTCTTGTGTGTTGACCTTATGAAGGCTATACGTTTAAGTGGAACAGTTTCTTCTGTGCTTCATGTCAGCCAGTAAGAGTGGATACTCATTACTGAATTGGCTGAACAGTGGGGCTGAACAAACACATCTTTCCCGTAAGTCAGGAAGAACACGGTTGGATGGAGAAACTCAAACAGATCATAAATGTACATCATTAGCTGGTAATGAGAAGGGAAGGCTATTTTTTGAGAATTTACTCCCATAGTCAGAGAGATGCAATGTGTTTCAGATGTTGCCCTGACATAAACTGTAGAAGCTGGGTTTTCACACAGCATAAAGCAAAGCCTTTCCTGTTCAATTGGGTCATAGAGATCCTTGAAGTAATTTTGGTAGTGGTTTTGTAGGTGACCCTTTTGAAGTGCTACAGTATTTGGATGTTACTGCCTAATTTGTTGCTTGGTTTCTGCAGCACCAAATAATAGGATAGATCTCAAGCTCCACAAAATAAAGTATTACAGCCCTAGAAGATGAGAAACAGATCATGCACTTTCACCCTTCTGTTGTAAAGGCCTTCTTTCCAAATACAAGCCAGCATCTAGGGATGGAACACCTCTCCTATGAGGACAGGCTGAGAGAGTTGGGGTTGTTCAGCCTGGAGAAGAGAAGGCTCTGGGAAGACCTTATTGCAGCCTTCCAGCACCTAAAGGAGAGCGCTTATAAGAAAGATGGGGACAGACTTTTTAGCAGGGCCTGTTGCCATAGGACAAGGGGTAACGGTTTTAAACTAAAAGAGGGTAGATTTAGACTAGATATAAGGAAAAATATTTTCACAATGAGCGTGGTAAAACACTGTCACAGGTTGCCCAGAGAGGTGGTAGATGCCCCATCCCTGGAAACATTCCAGGTCAGGTTGGACGGGGCTCTGAGCAACCTGATCTAGTTGAAGATGTCCCTGCTCATTGCAGGGGGTTGGACTAGATGATCTCTAAAGGTCCCTTCCAACCCAAACTATTCTATGATTCTATGATCTAATGTTGCAGTATTCAGGGCCAAAATCTGCAACACTAAAAAATTTAGAAAATACTGTCCAGTTGTTGGGATCACCCTGCATGGCTCGA
>NW_010521430.1:13205-28479 GCF_000687285.1 Phaethon lepturus | reverse complement strand
TATGCACTGATCGGTAACGCCCGGGTTTGTTCCCGCGGTGGAGAGACCGTTGGCCGCACGTTCAGCGCCGGGAAGGGTTCGGTTCCTCAGGCAGCGTCCTGGTGCCTCACAGCAAACTCACCTCGCCCCCATCCGTGGTCTCGTCTGCTCTAAAGGGAGGGAGGGTTTGTGTTTGTCTGTACGGGTTCCGGTCACCTCCCCAGCGACGCGGGAAGGCGCCCTGAGGAGCGCGGGGCGCGGAGCCGCAGCGGGAGAAGCCCGCGTCGTGCCCTGAAGGGGCCATGAACAGCAGAGAAAGCTGCTGGCGTGCTCCTGCCAGGCGCTCGAGCTGTGTCGGGAAGAGGCCATGAAGGCTGAGGTGATACCATTTACCATGTCCCCAACATAGCCATTTTGTACTAAAATGCCTTCATGGTGGGTTGTAGTTTGTTTTTTTTTTCCTCACTGAAAATCGCCCTCAATAAGCTCAGTATTATTTATTCAACTGACACAGAGAACAGCCAACATTATTTTCCTTTCTATCCCACAGTGAAGTGACAGAGCATCTTTGCCCATTGCAGGTGATTTTTAACCAGCGCTGATGTGCCCAGGAGTGTGTGTCTGCATGTCCAGTATCTTTCTAGGCATCTCCTCTGTCCTTTTCAATAGAAGAGATGTTTGAAAGTATAACTCAATTTTGTCCTGTTATTTTTGCCTTAAGGGAGATGGCTAATGTGAGAACAGAGTGAGAAAAAAATTTATAAAAAGACACATATAAGTAAAGTGGGAGAATCATTGAGTCTGTTTTGGTTTTCTCATTTGTTAAACATTTTTTTACTTTTCTAAGGTTTAATACTTTAAATCAGAGACAATTATTACATCTTTACCCTGAAGTTCAGTGTGCCTCAAAGGAAGCTATATGACCCTCCTTTTAGGCATAGGGAAGGGGAGGCATGGGGAAGATAATTGTGTGTCCATACTCATTCAGCAAAAGGTGACAATATAGGAATGGACGTCTGGATGGTGACTTAAGCTGGTGAGGCAGCCGTTAGACAAAGTTGCCTTCCAGGTGTGTTAATGTTTGCAGAATACTTTAATATTTTAAAGCACAGTATGACTTTCTGGAAGCAAAATGTGAAGCACTGTGGGTGACACTGCAAGAATTTTTTTTCCCCCCTTTTAATTATCTTCCACAATCTGGAGACTCCACAGGTCCCCATTAACAGTCTCTGGCTGCCCTACATATCTTAGGCAGGCCGTACCAGCACAATCATTAATTAATCCCAGGGAGAAGCACTCATCTGTGCTAGTGAACTAGATCATCATATTCCAACCTGCCTGCCATCCCGACTGAGACGCAGGCCACCAAGGAAAATCGAGTGGGCCTCTCTGCTCATATGACTTGCTTGATTTCAGTGCTCTTTCTGGAGAGCGCTATCAAATTATTTTTCTTCCCTATCAGGATAAATTGCTTGGTTTTTGGAATTTCTCAATAGCCATAGAAATGCCATAAATAAGGGGCTGAACATGAGTTAAGGTTCTGTGAGTGATGGGTGGGAGGAGAAAAGGAAAAGACATAAAGACTGGAGAGTAAGGAGGCAAGAAAAGGAGACATCCATTCCTTGGCATTCAGTGGAGGGTAGCCCCTTCTGGTACAAAATCTATCCACAAAGAACAGAGCTGAGATAACCAGTGCTCACAGATGTTTTCAGCAAGGCAACGGCTTCTATTCACTGTTGAGTGGGTTGCCTTTGAACCAAGGATTCAAAGTGTACCTTTGTGTGAATTAATATTACTCCAGTGGTTGAAATTCAAAATTATTAAAGCTGAAAAGAAGAAAATCTTATTAACTGAAATCAATTTTAATCTTCTCCTACACTTGCACTTGCTTATTTGCAAAGGAATGTTCATTTTCTTTTATTGGTAGCATTGAAACATGTTGGTTCGTCACTACGTGCAGCCAGAGTGGTAAATTCAGTAAGCAGAAGGCTATTCTTACATATTTATGTTATTCTATAAACTTAATGTTCAGATTATTAATTTTTATGTTAGGAAATACTGTCTGACTAGACAGATGATTTTTTTTTTTTTTTTCAGTATGTGTCAGCTTGCATCTGGAAGAAAATAAATCTGCATTTAAAGCCTCAGAGTCTTCATTTTCATTTTTTGATGTTAAAAACCATCTGAATCTTTTTTCCTTGGTGTATCTATCACTTAAAACATTAACCATTCAAAAATCAAAATGACACATTTAGGAAAAAGAATTCATCAGTAGTTTTTTTTCCCAGTTACCAGCTCCTTCAAAGTTGTGGGATTACCACATGTCATTCTTCAACATCTACTTTTTTATTTATAGATTGAAGAGGAAAAACTAGATTTCCTGTCTTTACAGTGCGCAGATTTTGTCTTGGCTTTGAATGAACTAGTTCAATTTGTTGAGATGAATAGGAAACTGCATTTTCAGAAAAGGCTATTTTTGTTAAAAGCTGATTTTGTGCTTTGCCAGCCTATGGCTCAGCTATTCAGCTGATGACATCTGCCAGTCTGATACTCTGCCATGCTTTAAAAATCCTGGCAGTGATATGTACTGCCTTAATAATCCTTTATCATTAAGGGGCAGAGGACTGCTGTCCTTTGGGGGTCTGTGCCCTCCCATAGTTTGTAATCCATGTTGGCAAGGGCGAAGGTCTCAGAGTTGTTAAATACCAACCTGATGTGAGAAAACAGATGGCTCCAAACAGGAGAGAAACCTCTGTGGGATCCAAACGCTGGGAGAGGTATCCCTAGGGCCAGCAGTCTCACAAGGAGGTGAGAGCAGAAAAGATTTAATGAAAAGCATCTCAGTGCCAGATATAAAACTTTAAGGTCAAAGATGATTTGCAACAGAGGGGTTCTGCTACTTAGCCTTCAGAAAAAATCAGGCTTGCACTCCAGCAGCCTCTGGTTTCCCAGAACCCCACTCTTATGGATGCTCCAGGTTCATACCTTTCTTTTCTGGGGTACCAAATTGCACGAAGCGTAACAACAATCATTTCTGTTTCTGTTTCCTTACCTCTCTGGACCTTTCTGTGGGATTACGCAGAAGGCCTTAATGGAAATCCCTACTACCTTCACCTCTTGTTTGTGCATTCTCTCCTCTGGCAGTTTCTCCTTTCATTATCTCTCACCAGCAAGTGAGAGCTTTTCTGTTTCGTGGCTTCTGGTTTCCATGTCAGAATGCCTCCTGGTCAGCCCCAGCTGATGGTCAGGCTTTCTGGTCGATTCATCTCTTTAGGGACTTCCCCTCTGGAAAAGTACTTTACTCTCAGTGGTATCTCAGGAGATTTCAGTCTAATTAGGAGATAATCAGGATTTTACAACCTTTCATCATTATACCTCGGAATTTCGTTCCAGTGATTAAAAAAAATACAGGAGATCCTGAAGACAGATGGGCATCTAAAGAGTGGGCAGAGTTCATAGTGGCGCAAGACGTAGAATATCAGCATCAAACAGTTTGAAACTGGTACGTAGCCAGATTTTCTTAGTGATTACTTCACATCCCACTAATACCATACTAATGATACTGAAGCATTCACTTGTCTGCAATGGAAAGTGCTGCATTTCTAATACCGTGGCATCATGAGTCTGTGTCTGCACTTGTATCCAATCAAGAGTCCCCCGAGCCAACTAATTCCTGCTGCTGGAGATACTGTCTAAATATCTTAGATTATATTTACTGTGCAATATATTAAGCAATCCTGAATCACTCCCAGGGGAATCTTCCAGTTGTTTGTCTGTACAGCCTGGCTCTTCAGCAACTCCTGGACCATAGCTGGGTGTAACTTGGAGAAAGTTCTGATCTGAAGCCCCCAAATATTTTGCCTAAATAAAAACCACATGATGTAGTTTGGTGTCGGTATTTTTCAGATAATCCTTTCCAGACTGGATTTACAGTTTTGACTCTCTTTTCTTGAGCTGCATGGCTGCAACTTCTTGCTCTCTAATTGCAGGTTTCTCTGCATGGTCTCCTCATTTTTTCCTGAGTAAAGCACTTGGGTGCTTGATCTTCCCAGCACAGAGCAGAGCAGGAAAGGAGAGTCAAGACCAAGATGGTCAGGGATCTTCTGAGTAGGAAGGAGAGGAAAAAAAGCTTGAGGTCCTAGTTTTTAGTTATTGTAAAGATCAGGCAAGAGTCCAGCATGCATTAAAACATCCTGGTGAGAGCACTGCATGATTTCCTAAGGGAAGGTGAAGGAAGTCTTGCAATCCTTTACTGAAATAACCACCTGCCAGCCAGATCTTTAGCTAGCTAGGACTATGCTGTCTTGCATTAGCATGAGTGCTTCACACCCACCACTGGTGCTTCATGGCTCTGTGGTCTTCAGACATAGCAACTCCTGGTGTTTCTTACTTGCATATGTGTGTGGGTACACACTGTGTAGAAGGTGTTTTCTCTGCACTCTGGAAAGGGAGGTGAGGGGCTCAAAATTCTGGTTTCATGTACTATATGCTTTCTCCATTTTTACTTTTTTCCTAGGCATCTGCTTGGATGCTTAGAGGAAGTACAACACCAGTTTGATTGTGTGGAGCAAGCTCGTACTGCATCTTCCAATCCCATTTAATGTAAAGGCTTCAAACTGAGAGTAGATCAGATATTATACCAATAAAAACATGCTACAGCTGTGGAAGCAGGATGCTGGGGTTTGAGTCGGTGGGACCCACTTGGTTCAGCTGTTTCTATGGTACCTTGTAATCCAGCAGTTAACTGGTGGATGGGGTAGGAATTACAATGGGCACCTACCTGCAGGATGGCCTACTTTAGCAAATACAGAAATAAGGGGAAGAGCAGGGGAACAGAGAGAGCATGTCTCCACTTTATCATTGAGATTTAGGGACATCTTTTAAGTTTATTCAGGGTTCTTATTTAAACCACTTGGATTGCTTTGAGGATTTCAAACCAACCTCCATTTCCAAGTCATTCTCCTTTAAAAGCCTCGGTTCTCTTTAAAGCCTAATGTGTATGTGCCATTCATTGACATTTTTAGCATAGTACAATAAACAGATCTCATCCCTATAGAGGCAATGGGAAGCTTTGAGTCCTTTGTCTTGATTTCTTTTTCTTCTAGCAGTCTGGACAAAGAAGTGGGGACACAATGGAGAGACAGCACTTCAGGCTTTCACTCTAAAAAAAGGTAGAACAGTACAGTTTGGGGATTTTGAAAAAGTTGGTATGCAAGAAAATTGATTAGGCATTTCATTTAATATAAAATAAAAATGCACAGCTATTCTTGTACGCTGTTTTCCCGCCTTCAGTAATACTGATCTGCACGGTAGTTATTCTGTGACATTTGGAAAAGTTATGGAACAGCAGCGAAAAATAAAAAGAACTGATTCAAAAAAAGATCCTCTGTAAAATGTCCTTGACTTTTAAAAAAATCCTTTGAAAATATCATCCAGAAACAATTTAGTGATACTTTGGAATGCCTCTCTTCACTACATTTTGTTGTTGTTGTTTTGGCTGCATCCGTAGAATACTGTCAGCAAGCATTTGGGTGTTTCATGGAAGGACAGAGAGAACAAGGGACCTGAGCTGCTAAGCGTGGCACTGGGAGCCAGTGAGCCCTTAATCCACACCCAAGCAAGTCTAGTCTTCCTGTAGCTGCAGCTTCAGTGGTGGTCAACCCTTGCTGGCCAGCACAGGTTTGGCTCATGGTGCCAGCAGGGTTGGTCCAGAAGCTGCTCAGCAGCATTAGCGTGGAGCAGCGCTGGCACTAATGGCACCTGCCGACGCGCAGGAGCCGTGAGCCAGTGATAAATAGGAAGGACTGAGCAAACTCGGGTCTGTTGGCACTTGCCTGCAGAGATTATGTTGCTTGCCCACTCTTCCCTTCACTTTCAGCTTGAGTTTCTAGCACCCTCTGCTCCTGAGGGGAAGGTGGGGGGCCTCCATTAGCAAACAGCCATAAAGTTTTTAGTGGCACGAGTCATCTTACTGCGTTATCCGCTCTGCACTGGTGCTCAGTGCCGTCTTCTGCTTTTGGCAGTCCAGCTTGAGGTCTGCTCCTGCTTGGGTGCACACCCAGAGCATGGTCATTTTTCTTGTCTCTCTCTCCAAGAAATGAAAGCGTTTTGAAGCTGGTGGATTAAGCAGGGAGGGAAAGACAGGTGTGATCTATGAGCTTTGCTGTTCGCTTTCTCCTACCTTGCTGGGATGGCATAGGCTGAGGTTTCTCTTTGTGCCTCTTGCTATTGTTATATAGACACTTAATGCAGCCTTGCAATGGGCCACTGCCATGAGGGGTAGTTTTTCTCCCCTTCCTTAGACATTCTTTTCTCTAGGGGTAGCTGCATGGTGAACCTGATGAGGGAATGCACCTGGCTGAAAATAACATTTTATTTTCTTTTAAAATGCAAAAGTGTTATTTTCAGTGAGATAAATGCCCCTGTCAAGCTCACCGCAAGCTGCACAGATGCAAGTACTTATAGGGAGGGGCTGTTCTTGCCTCACCTTCTAACATGTCATTCATCACAGCCTTGAGAGATTGACTTGTTAGATTCAAGTAACTGTGTAATCTAGTTTGAGCTATTTTACCATGAAATGGAGACAGACGTTGTCCTCTGTTTCAGCAGGCTATGGTGAGGATGCATACATGAAAGATCATGTGGAGTCATTTCAGTGTTTAAAACAGATCCAAAGCTGTTGAGGGAGCCCTACAATTTGGCCTTCTCCTAGCATAAGGTCTGAATTAAATGTGCTTTCTTACATCGGTCTTGCCACATGTTTTTGTAGGGTCTGGGGCTGCATGTCCTGCATTAGACCAGTGTGTTTTGTCATAACACAGTTGACTGGTGACAGACAGATCTGTCTGGAACAGCTGGATGCATCTGATACCATCTATTTTTCATGTGTACAATCTGCCAGCAGATAACCTCTTTAAAAATACTAGGGATTGGAAATAATCCTTTTGGTAACATGCATCCTCAGAAACACACACATGCACATGCACAAAATCAGAGGCAGGGCTGGGTGGAGAAGGGGTTGGGGATGGGGAGGCTATGGAGTGAAAGGAGCAGGCAAGGATCCGTTACTGCGGAGCTCACTCTCAAGGTGTGTCTGTGGGGTATATTTCCCCTTATCTCTTCTCCATTGTGGGTAACTCACAGTGCTTCTAAGACACAGCTTGTTTTTTGTTTCTGCAGATACCCCCTGCATGGTGTGAGTGAAGACACAATACCAGTTCTTCTTATGTGTTGTACATTTTATGTGACTATAAAAATAAAAATTAATGCCCTGTGCTGCTTACTGTCTACATTTTTTCCTCTCATGTCTTCTCTGAGCAGTCATAAAAACGTTACTTGTGCTGTAGCAGGAATTTTAAGATCAAGGATTTTATTAGCCTGTGGGTAGGCTCTTCTTTCCTGTCTGCATTCAAACTGGATAATTTCGCTTCTGTTAGCAGCAGGATAAAGCCCTGAAAACCAATGGAAAAAACTTCCTTTGACCTAAATGGTACCAGGCCAAGCTTTTAGGCTCCCGTTTTGTGTGTCAAAGACTAATACTGTCATGGGAAGTGTAAGCAGCAGTAGCTTTCCTGCATAGTAACAGAAGACTGTGTTTCTAAAAATTCCTCTACAGAGTGTTTTTGCAGAGTCGCCTCCCCAGAGTTCTCCATCTGTTTTCACGTGGTGATTAATAACAAATTGTTTGGCTAATAAACTGCTCCCTGCTATCTCTGAAATGTGACCATTTCTTTTCCTTCCCTCCCATGGACAGTTATTAGATTCCTGTCTGCTCCTGTGCTCCCACGTGGGAGACATCACGAATATTAGATGCATAGCAATTGTCATGCTTCAGCTTCACAGCAGGGCTTTTAAGGAGTGAAGATCTCAGTATATGGCTGAAAGAGTTGGTGCTGGGGACAGCTGTGTAGTGCTGAGGGCTGACCTTGTTCTTACAGGATGTAAAGAAAAGGAAGAGAGAAAAAATAAGCTTTGTGTACACAACTGTGATTTCTGCGAGAGCCCTTTTTTTTGTTCACAACTATGAAGAAAATAATCCCAGGAAGAATAGGACTGGGGTGTGGACCTGTTTGATTCACCAGCATCCTTGTGGGATGTGGGGCTGATGGTGGTATTTTGAAGTACTGTGTTCAGAAGGTCTGGACCAGGTGGCAGAGGGCATTCCAGCTACTCCACTGGCAGAAACAGATGAGAAAAGAATAAACATCTACTGTGAAAACAGGCTTAAGATGAGGAGGGATCTTTGTGATTTTTTTCAATCTGACTGCTCCCTAATACAAGCCCACATTAACACCTCTTCTGGTCAAGTACTGGTGACCAAACTGCTGCTGAGATACCCAGTCCAGATTTGGAAGTTTCCAGTGGTGGGACACCTCTCCACAACCCTCCCTCATGTATAAGTGGCACCTACCCACTTTGTTAAAACACCTACCTAACGTCTGCCCTGTATTTCTATCTTTCAGCTTTTTATCTTACCACATCCTCCTCTGCTAGATCAAAGAGATCGTCTTCACCATGTTTTTGTTTCTGATGTAGACAGACTGACATCAGATTTTACCTCCTTGTGCCTTAAACAGAATAATGTGGGCTCCTTCACTTCCCTATCCCAAGGGCTCTCACCCAGACACAGCAATGGCGCTTCTTAGGGGCTTGCCCCTCATTGCCCATTGCCTCCCCTCTTCTCAGCTCAGGAGCAAAAGAAGAAGAAACTGAACTGCCACCCCTTGATAATCCTGTTGTTGAGGTGTTTCTTTCTAGTCCTGGTGGTAACTCACAGTGGCAATAGCTGCTGTAGTGGAGGTGGGAATGCCAGACATAGCAAAATAACTCAGGGATCATAGGCATCTTTTGGTCATTAATCAGCATCCCATCTGACCAGTGAGCTGGACAAGAGCTGTACACAGATTTCCAGTGCCTATCTGTGCGAGATTCAAAAGTGGCATCTCCTTGCTTCTCCTCATATAGTCAAGGTTGACATAGTCCTTTAGGCTTTGGCAACACACCAAGAACTGACGCTAGCTTATCATCTACTGTGAGTTTAATCAAGGTCACGGCTGGATAAACTTTAAGAAAAAAAAGCCCAACCACAAATCTTTGCCTGTAGCTTTGTGTTATTTTTAAATGTTACTGGTAAGTCATCCCCTCTTCAAGACGGTAGGGACTGAGCATGGAACTACAGCCAGGAATTTTGGGCATCTAATCCCAAATCAACTTCTGTGTATCCAGACTTTTAGTAGATCATCCCAGCAGTGATGCTTTTGGCTTCTCTGTGGCTCAAGGCCTGCTTTCTTTTCACCACCTCTGGGAGGGGAATCTCGCTGTTGTCTCAGGGGCTCATTAGGCTCAATCAGGTGATTTTAGGATTTCATAGACCTGTTGATCCTCAGATAAAAATGTTAGAGACTATTGTACCTCCTGGATGAATTTATTAAAAAGAGTGAGTTTATTCGATAGAATAAATGTATTCCATTTCCCCATAAAGGCATTTTTAAAAAACACTGAACAAAAGCTTACACAAATTCCAATGGATGTGAAGAGGTCTTGGAGTCCTGCCAATGTTAACACGTTAAGAGCCAGAGCTTGCTATCTTTGAAGTCAGTGGATGGTTTGCTTTGGAGTTAAAAGGGGGAACTGGAAAGCAAAGCATTAGATTTCACTGTCAAGTTTCTTGCATATTCCATTCCTCTTTTTATGTTATGGTATGTGGAAAACTACCTTCCAAACAGATGTAAAGGCCACATTCCTCGTACAGATGAGGTTCAAGGACTGTATATAGGAATTGCTTCTCAGCTCATTTATGAGGTTTTTTTTGGAGGGTGGAGGTGATGAGATACTCTTCCTTCTTTTTTTTGCTCCATTCTTTGTTGAGGTTGGACTTTGGGGTGGAAGGAGAATGTACAGGCAGTGATCGCGAACAACCCCCCCCACTGAACCACGCTTATTTGGTACACCAGACTAGGGCATTCATCATCACTGCCCCTCTTTGTTCTTGCTTCCCTTGATCAACAGTGGAATATTTAAACCTAATTGCTTCTAGGTAGTTCTAAAGTGCAACACTTGACGCTGCAGTGAGGGGAGAGTATTTGCAGTAAATTTAGTATTTTATAGAGCTGTTTTCCGATATGTCTGCAAATTTAGCTGTACATTTTTGTGTGGCAGGTGTAAACTCAGATGGCAATCTAAACAGTCTGTTCCCAGCCATGCTGCAGAGCTAGCTGAGAAATTCCCTGCCCAGTGATTTAGAAGTAGTCCAACTTCTGGGGTATGCTGAATCTTGATTTTTTGAATTCCATTTTTCTCTTCTGATCACTAGGGAAGACTTATTTTCTATAATGCAAAAAATAAGCTGAATTGTTGAGTTCTTTAAAGCCACATAGAGCTAACTTGCCACAGTCTTAGGTATCAAGGTGACACAATTAATTAAAAGTTGTGTGTGTGAGTATATGAGGCATAAATAGTTGATCTAAAGTTTTGCAACAAATTTCAAAACAAACCAGGAAAATCTTATATTTGTGGGAAGATCAGAACCATACTGCCAAATCTAAAAATGCTCAACTTTTTTCTAGCATCTGTTCAAGTAAAACAATTTCCCCAGCATTGTGTGGTCTATAAGTTATGATAACTGTGTTTCTTAGTTTCCTGTTAAAGAGATGACTCAGATACTAGGTAGAAGCTTAATTATTGGTCACATGCATTCTTTTAAATATAAATGTTCATGTCAATGTTCAACAGAGCTCTTCAGAGTTGTTAAAACATTAGTCAGTGTATTCAGATTTGTACCTAAATACTTCATGAATACTTGGCACAGTCAGTTTCTTAAATGTTATGAAATCTGAGAATGATTAATCCTGTGTCTTCCATGTTCACAGAGCAGGATTTGTCTGCCTCGATGCTTGTTTAATTATATGGTTTTTATTTAGGCAGCTTTCCCATAGGTAACAGTGTCACATGATATTGCTGTTAATTTTGCTTGAATGAGGAGTAAACTGAGCCCTTATATTTGTTACAAAGATTTGTGAAGATTCGGGTTGTTTTCCCTGAACAATCAGAAGACTTCGCTGTGATTTCCAATTCCCTCCCCAGTGAAGTCTTCTTAATAGTAATTTTGCTTTGTCCACTGTATATACTGTATTTTTAACATTTGACAACAATACATAATGCTAAATTGGTAAAGTTTGAAACATCATTCATTTTGACATAATTTGATTACTTTTTGTAATATTCTTGTGGTGGTAAATCAGAAGACACTCAAAATGAGAAAGGCTGGCACCAGTATAGCTGTTGTAATGCAGGACGAGTGCAGTGTTTCTGCTGCAGTTGTCTCTATGCCAGTCCATTAAATTAGTCAACATCTTTTTCTTCTATGGTTTCCTTTCTTCATTCTCATGCATGTGGGCCAAAACTATTGTCTTCTGTTTGCTTCCACCATTGCAGAGGAATGTTAAAATCACCCAGTAAGCTGTGTTTGTTTAATCTCTTCTTATAAATGTTAATATGCTTTCCTTTTCCAGTGGCTTTGGTTTGTTATATTTAAAATTGGAACCTGAGAATCAGGACTAGGTGGTATTACAAAACATGTATGGATGTAATAAAATTGATGTTCAAGACAGTAATAAGGATCTTTAGACGATATTTAAAGCAGTTGGAAGTAACCCTTTATAGGAAAATTCAGGCTATTTTTTCTGCTTGGTAAGAAAAAGATACCTTTTCAGCATTCTCTCTTGTTTTAGGCTGGGAATGGAGTGCCGAGTTTGGATGTCAGCAGTGGGACATCTTACCAAAACAAAGCTTCCATGGGACTCTTGTCTAATCAATGACTTCTAAGTGCAGGAGCTGTTAGATTGGAGACAAGTGCTACAGGATGCCAACTGAGGTGCTTGACAGTGGCAGTGGGATGGAGGAGACTATGCAGAAAGAGAGCAAGTCTGGAAGCCACAGCCCTCGCTGTAGCTCCATGAGAAGGGCTGTGGCAACCACTGTCACGTTTGATGGGGAAGCCACTATGGACCGGAGGAAAAAGAAGAAGAAAGAGTCCCGTCCCGAGTCAATCATAGTGTATCGGTCAGAGAATGAGAATAAGGTGGAAGAAGAACAGGTGGATGAAGATGGAGGGGAGAGGAGCTCTGAGGAAGGCTCCAAGTTCCTGGGTCAGTCCATGGTAGATGGTATGTATTCCTGGGAACACCCACTTTCCATAAACTTTTTTTCATGTCAGCATGCACTGAAGTCAAACAGAAGTGACTGTGGGACCAACCCTTTCCAAGCCTGCAGGCAAGGAGAGCTTGAGTTCATACATGAAAACACTCTGAAATAAAAAGCATTACAGGCCGATTTGGGATGCCTCCTGCAGTTCTTTGCAGAGGTTTGTTGTTGCCACACTCTTGGTTTTAAGGGTATGTGCTGGTTAGGGTTGATCCAGAAAAATGCTGAGTATGCTTTAAGCCAGTGATGATCAAGGCACTGTCCATGCCTAAAACAACTGCTTGTTAAGTGAAAGGATGGAAGCAGATGGATTTAGTGGCTCTACCAGTGATAGGGAGTTTTACTCATTATCTAGGATTTGCTGTTGCTTTCTGTTTGCATATTCTCAGCACAGCTTCCTCCTTAAGAGTGATTATTTGACAAGGTCATCGTGGGGCATCTTGGAACCACTTTCACTTCTGAATGTCTGTCCTGGATACCCTTGCAGGGAAAAAATGTGGGAGGCAGGCCCTATGGCTAATCCACTTGTGAGTCAACAGCACAGGCTGAAGGGCTTAAATGCGAATGCATGCTCCTGGCCTGTCAGCTGCACCAGATTCCCCCATGACCCCAACCACATCCTCCTGGCTTATCTGCTGCCTTCTTATTTTTGTGGGCCACTTCAAACTGCTCAGCTTCCTTTTAAGAGCCTCTGAAGACCTCCTTCCAAGCTAGTCAGAATTAAGACCAGGAGGAAGCATAATTTAGCCCTATAGAAGAGTTTATGGCCAGTACCACTGCAGGGACCACCCTAAACCAATGGCAGTTGGAAGCTAAGCCAGTCTGTTCATGACTTTAACACACATCCCAACACTTTCCTGTTTGGTGCCTTTGTCGATCCCTTAAAATGCAAATATAATTATATAAGATTTTGTAAGGATTTTCTAAACTTAAAATTAATTTGCATTGGGGTACAGTGCAAATGTAAAGTGAAAGAATAGCTATTCAAGTATAACTCCATGTGTGGATGTGCTTATTCCAGAACAAGAGTCTTAGTCATGTTTATGTAATTCACCCCAAGTGTCCACGCTGTTCAGGAATAAATCCATGAGGGTACCAGAGAAAATAGGCATACCATTTGTTATTCACTTACTGTGTCTTATCGCTTTTTCATATACTCCTGCAGCATGTTCCCTTCACACATTGTACCCAGTACAGATGCTGGATCAGAATCTCCCTTGTGATTTCTGTCACCTGGAATTCCTGTCTTCTCCCTCATTAGCTCTTCTTTGTGATAGTCGTTATACTGCATTGCTTCTTGCATGCCATCTTCTTTAAATTTAACTCCATATGCACGATCTAATTATCTTTGAGGTCTTTGGGGATTTACACAAAATACTCTGTACAGAAAATAAAACTAATGTAGATGAGTTTATCTGTGTTTGTAGGTGTCTGGAACATGCCTTTAGACAGCCGATATGTCACCTTGACTGGAACAATCACCAGGGGAAAGAAGAAGGGTCAGATGGTAGACATCCATGTCACACTAACAAACAAAGAGCTGCAGGAACTCACTAAGTCAAAGGAACCTCCTAAAGAAGATGTACCTGAGAAGAAGAAAAATTGTGATGTTGGACTGGACAGAGGACCCCACATCGTCCTCTGGACCATCATCTGCCTCCCCATCATCTTTGTAGTGTCCTTTGTGGTTTCATTCTACTATGGAACCATTACATGGTATAACATCTTCTTGGTGTACAACGAAGAGAGGACCTTCTGGCACAAAATCACCTTTTGTCCCTTTTTGATCATCTTCTACCCAATTATAATTATGGTTGTGTCTTTTTCCCTAGGCCTGTACTCGGCTGTGGCCCAGGTAGCATGGTCCTTCGGGTACTGGTGGCACGCTGTCAGGGATATGGAGAAGGGCTTCTGTGGCTGGCTCTGCAGCAAGCTGGGTTTGGAAGATTGTTCTCCATACAGCATTGTCGAGCTCCTAGATTCTGACAATATCTCAGGTAGTCTCTCTGGTAAGAGCTCTGCGCAGGGGGTTGAGACCTCGGCAGTCTGAGCCTTTGTCCTGGCTGACTATTTTGGTCATATGCGAGTGGTTTTCATCTGGAAAATAACACTGATTTTTTTTTATATACATATATATATATTTAAACACAATCTTAATGAATAAAGTATTGGGCTGGGAGTGCTCTTTAAATGTCACAGAATGCAAATGTGCTAGCTTCCTGTGGTCTGGGTGAGGAGGTGCATGGCTCTCCAAGGATTTGTTTTAGCTGATTACAACTTTGGGGAATGGTGAGAAAATCCAGGCCTGTGGGGCTTGGGCTGTTTGTGGGGTGGCAGAGATACACGCTGAAAAGTCCGCTTCTGTAAAGTTAGACTTTACTTCTAAGGAATGGGACAAAACAGTGACCTGTCGACTCAGTGAAAAGGTGTCTCTACTTGGGGGATGACCTTCAGGAACTAGGAAATTATTCAGAGGTGAAGGCTAAATTACAGAACGCAATATTCCTGCAGTTTTTCTAGAAACGGTCTTTTTCCAGTTGTTCTAACAAATGCAGCAAACCTTCCACATAGGCTAACTGCTTAGACACTGTCAGAGTTTGAAAAACAGACCACTACAATAGTTGTGCCCAGCCTTTCACTGGGAGAGGACAGCGTAGCCTCCAAGAAAGGTACATGAGCTCTACCTGAAAAAAACCCATCACGTGATGGAAGAGCAGGGCTTGCTCTTTAATGTGGTGTGTAGGGACCTGAAAGGCCTGTCACCAAGCACCCTCAGGAGACTGTAGGTGCACAGATAGGTGCTTTGGACACATCTGCATTTGATCTCTTGATAGGTGCACTGCTAGGAAGGAATGGGCAATGGGAGTCGTACACAGCGTGCAGTGCAAACAGTTGCATTGTAGGGAAGAAACATCTGCTCTGAGGAAAGGTGATCAGTTTGCGTGTCACTGCAATGCAAGTGTGGACTGGTGGCACTTGTATTTAGGGAAGCAGAGTGGAAGGTGCTTGGGACAGGAGGGTCTCACTGAAATGGTCATTCTGTATTTCAAGTTCTTATGGAATAGCTGCTAGACCTTCCCTTTCAGAATGGGGG
>NW_010521430.1:0-13174 GCF_000687285.1 Phaethon lepturus | reverse complement strand
GCATTCCTGAGTGCGTGTCTGTTAGTGCCAGTGCAAACTGCATTAGTGCCTCAGCTCTGGAAATCTGCATCCCACACACACTTCCTGGGTAATTATATGGAAGAGCAATGGATTATACACCCTCCTCCCCTTATGTCTCTTTCATAATTGGTTTCCCTCCTTTTCTGACTTTGCATGGCATCTTAGTGGGCTCCCAGACCAGGCTGAGGTGGCCACCATAGGCTGGAGACATTTTAATTGTCTTTTTTTAAAAAAATTACTAACAGAAAAGTCCTATTGGGGTTTTGGCCTAAGGAGGACATGAGGAAAATAAGAGAGACATGTAACGGACTCTGATGGGGACCAAGTTACACATCTGAACATTGATTAATTTTCTGAGAGCTCTAGTTCAGCAGTTGCTGCTAGAAAGCCTGGCTCAGCCCCAACCCAGAGGAGCCTACCTCCCACCCCAGAGGAGCCTACCTTTTGCATGTGTGTAGGTAGATAATTTGTAGTGTGCAGTCAGGCTGCACAGCCACTCATGTCTGTATAGGTATTTTACTTCCCCAGCCTCCCTACCAGAGGGGGAGCTGCTCTAGTTTTACGACAGTAAGGAGAAGCGTTCAGAAGCTGGATTTCACAGGAATTAATGCTTCGTGTTGCATTTCAAGGATAGGGTCAAGACTACACTGACTGGCTGTCCTGGTTAGGACATCGGGGAACCTCTGATGTATGAACAAGTCCAGGCCTGACACTGAGAAATACGTAAAGTCCCTGCGGCATCCTTGGTCCATCCCCTTCAGGGAGGTACAGCCAAAGCAGCCTCTTAGCACTGGCTTGAGGATTAACATTGTGAATAGTGTACAAGCCAAGTATCAAGCGCAGGTCTGATGCACACCTTTCAGTTTTTACTGGGTAAGTCTTTAAAGGCAATGACCAGAACTTCCAGAAAAAAAAAAATCAAAAAATAGACCCCAACCTGTGAGGCCATGGCAGGTAATTCAGTGGGGTTCAAAGAGGCTGACATATGCCTGGGACCACTTCGCAGTGAAATGCCTTTCACAGGGCTGTTTCAGTCAGAGAGCTTGATATGCCTCTGAATTAATAGAGAAGCTGAGGAAAAGTCATGCCAGTGCTGGCAGTCTGTGGTGACCCAGCGCAGCCATTCTGCTAAGTACTCCTCCACATGGAAATTGCAGGCTCCCACGTGGCTGGAGGGTGGGAAGAAGTGCTGCTTAACAAGCAATGGGAAGGAAGGCCTGCTGGCAAGTGTTCTCATGCTTTGCCTAGAGGGAGACTGCTGGCATGAAAGGAGTGGATTGTGTGTCTTGGCCCCAACATGCAACAAACAAGTGGGTTTGGGGGAAGGATGGCTGGCAAGTGTGCATTGCTGCAGAGAAGGAAAACCCAATTCAGCTGTCACTGCCAAACAGCAGCTGTTCAAGGCTAGACGAAAGGCTGGGGTCAGTAGCACAAAGAGCCTTCACTTGCAAAGGGCTTGAATGATAAATACTAGGTTGTTACAGAATATGGCCATGTGAAATGTCTGCTGAGCTGCAGGATTTGCTTTCAGAATTGCAAAGAGCCTGCCAGAGTGGAGAGAAAACCAAATCTGTGCCTCTTACTGCTATGTAAACAAAGGAGCATCGGAGAAGTCGTATAACCCTCCCTCTGCCATGGCAGCTATGCTTCTGGGTTTGGGGGCCACCTTTTTGGGGATATACTGGAACAATCCATCATGTGTTTTCTACTTCTTTACACTTAACCAAGCTTGCCTCTGCTTCTGCTGAAGTCAGGGTGTTCTGCCATTGATTTTGGTGGGGGCTAGTTTAAGCTTGGGGTTAGCTCTGGTGCTATTTGTAAAAGTTTTATTCAAACTTTTCTCTGGATAGCTTTTCTCCGTTATCCCCTGGAGCGGTTTGCCTGCTGCAAAATATATAATCATAGTCACTTGTTGTAATAGAAAAAAGCACAAGTTTTTGTCTTGTTCTACCCTTGCTTTCAGAAACTCACAAGTAATTTCTGCTTATGTGCCACTGTCAAACTGCAGGGAATTCCAGTTATTCTGATTGGTGAGTGTGTTTGTTTGCTCTAGCCTGGATGTTTTTTTAAAATAAAGATAATGTGTGCTTGCTAATTGTTATTTTTAATTGCATTCCCTTTTCCCATCCTTGCTGGCCTGGATGGAGAATAAAGATGTACATGGCTTTAGAAGAGAGTTGCTCTCATGCTTCTGCTTGACTTTCTGCTAAGAACAGTGCTGTGGGGTGGACACAGTCATTCTATGCTGATAATTGATTACAGGGCATTATCTTTGAAGACCACGTTAAAGTGTGTCTGAAATGGGTCTCAGTTTTACCTTTGGTTAACCTGTGTCTATCCAGAATTGTCATACCTCTGGGCTCTGGGTTCTTCTTTGGTTTTACTTCGTAGGGCACAAATTAAAACTTCTTGATTTAATTTCACTCATTGGGTATCTGTTTGCCTTTAGCCCCAAGGGTTTGCAGGAGAGGACATGCTTCTCCAACTCTACAAATACGGTCTGTGTGTCTGTGACTTTGGAGCTGCTATTTACAACTGTGCTGGGAAGATTTCTTCCAACCCCTGAGTACTCCAGATGTGTTTCTGTTATGATGAGTCAAAGGACAACCCACCAATACAGTTCTTTGAGTTGTCTAAATATTAAATGATGCCCTCAGTGCTCTCCCACGCAGTCTTGTTACAGTCCTACCCTCCTGCTAGCACAGGGCAGATGCTTATTGGCATTTTCTATCTTCTAAGAAGAAGACACGTATCTTTGGGAAACCCAAATTAAATTCCTAGCTGAGGGCTAGGAATTCAGTGTAACAGCACTTTGAGCTGAAAGGCTACCCTGTGCGTGATCTCTTCAGACTGGCAATGTCATGTCCAACGCAACAGCTGGAAATAACCAGGAAGGTGCTCTTGGTGTGATGCATGCTGCAAACATTGCCAAGGGAACAAGATTCCCTGCATGGCGGATGTATGCTGGGGGTCTTCCCACCTCCAGTGAAGAACTTGGTGAAGGACACTCAGCTTTCTGGTGTGGCAGCAGGGGATGGAAGTGGTGGGCCCAGAGAACGAGCTCATTAGCCTTTGCAGTTCTCACCTTTGAGGTACAAGGCAATAATTTTATAAGATAATGGTTAACAGCAGGAGAGACTCCTATTGAAGACCTTTGCCCCAGGCAAAACACACCTGTATTACTGTGCCATGTATTTCACCAGGGGGAGAGAAGGTCCTAATTCTGCCTGCTGACTGACTTACCCATTCCATTCAGTTTCTTTGAGAACTGAAACAGTCACAGCATGAACTGTGCTTTTAACCACAACTGGCCTCTTGAATTTACCCTTCTAATCCCTCAGGCCAGTGCTTTGAATCCTGAGGCCAGGATCCTGCAATTCCTCACTCTTAGACTATCAGCAGGGGCTGCTCCATGGATCCATGTGTCAACCCGCATGGGTACCTTTTTGAAGCTGCAACTACTAAGTTAAGAAAAGCCACTCCAGTCTGCTCTTGCACACTGAGGCATGCAATTACACTACTGTTAAACAGAGAAAATAAGGATGGCCCAGCCCACATTCCTGCCCTGTGATGGATACAATTGTGCTCAAAACTTACACAAGCCCTTTTTGTCCCAGGCAGTGAATTGTCTGTGGGACCAGTGCCCTTCCTGCTTCTTTCCAAGGACTTGTTGATGTGGAGGCAGTTAAGATTTACATGGATTCATTTCTGAGTAGATTAGTCCCTCCAAATTTATTCCCTGGATGGAAATGCAAACTCACAAAAAAGCGAGAGAGTTTGAAGCAAATTCAGACCTTTTCCAAATACCACTACCCATAAAAGGGGGATAATCCAGTTGGAAACACAACTTTTCAAATAGTTTGGCAAATTAGAAGGAACATCATGTTTGCTTGTCTTAGCTACTAAAGCATGATTTCTTCTCTAACAGGCAGCCACTTAATGATGAGAGAGAGTTTGTGGTTGTGTTTGCTAACAAGGTAAATTGCCATGGGGTTCAAAAAGCCCCCTAAGCATCCTTTCGTGTAAATGAGTGAAGTGTGGATGCATTTGAACAGGCAGCCCAGGGAATTGAGGCTTATGGGGCTCTTGTGGATCCTCCCTGGTCACCCAGTTCCTTTAACTTTTAGTCTCCCTAATTTCTTGTCATTACATGGCAGCTGAAGTCTGTTAGAAAGTGTTAAAGAGAACACTTGAGTCAGGCCAACAATGCCTTTGTCCCTGTGTTAAAGAAATGCCTTTGCTTTTAGTGAGCTAAAACATAAAACCTCCCCCAGCCAAAAAAGAGCAGCTAAAATCTGTTGTGCTTTGCACCTGTTGAAATGAGGTATGCCATGGATAAATGGGACCTGGAGCCCTCTGAGATACAATGTTTCTGCCCAGTTGTGATCTCTGTCATAGGACTCCTTTTTCCAACCATTTCCTTAAGCTGAAAATTTAACTTCACAATGGAAAAAAAGGTAACTAGTGAATTTGATAATATGTTCTGCCTGGCAAATAGAATAAAATTCCACCTCCCAGGCAACATGTTCCCTTGGGGCCTGGTTTATTGCAAGTTCCTCCACTGGTAACGTATATTAAGACCAAAATATTTCAAGGTGCCTTTGACTATCTTCATATGTAACGTCAAATTCTTTCTGCTCCTACAGTGATAAGCTAAGTGCATCAATTATTTCTACTGCAAAATAGCAGCAAACTGGCTCATTGTGATATAACACAAATGTAGCTTAATTTATTCTAGCCTGGTTATCTGAATCACCTGCAGTTGCAATCCTAACAACCCCAAATATCATAAGCAAGCTGAATGTCTTTCACAGTGTCAACGCTGGGCATGAATCAAATAGCTCCTGGGGTAGTTGGCCTAAGGAGAGCATTTATTCTTTTAAAATACATTACTTGTCCTAAACAATGGAAGTGTCAGCTTTGAATGTCTTTTGCTATGATGTATTTAAATGTATTTGTAGTAAGCCACCCTTAGTACAGGCAATTACTAGAATCTCTTTCCATCACAATGGGAGATTTTCCTTAACATTTTAGCCATGTAAAAGCTGCACACAGAATTAATAAACACAAGCAATTTTAACCTTCATTAATTTATTCAGATGTGACATAAGAAATGAGCAGAAATAACTCCTAGTATATGCATGTAGTAAAAAAAAAAGTGAAATATTTAATATAGCAAGCAGTATAACCCCAGGGCACATGTAGTGTCATTGCTAAATGACATCACAGTTCTCACCAAACGTGTTGGTAGAGCTACCTTTAGTGACTAAAAGCAGATAATAGTACTGTATTCTCTACAATACGATTATACATTGCTGAAGTGATGAACCCTAATATTGAAACGGGCTCTAAGGCAGGAGTTTCATGTAGTAGTGGTGACTTCAGCCAGCCCCACGATTACAGCAGGATTGCTCTGAGGCCCCAATTCCACCCTAAAATCAAGTCTCTTTTGATGGGTAAATTTGCCATTTATTTCAACAGAAAGATAGAAAAAGTACAAAAACCCCACAGAATTCAGCAGTTGTCATCTTGATGACTCCCTTCCCTCCAAGGAACTCCTTCAAAAAATAACTGACAGGGAAAATGTGAAATTATTCTTCCCCTGCCTCTACATCTGATACTGTCACATATCTATTAATGTCATGGGTTATCATCAAGCTATGTAAATAATAACCAAACTTAATCCCTTCATCTTTCCTCTCAAATAGCAGCTCCCTCCTTCACACTGCTGCTTTGTTCCCCAAAGTTGTACAAACTGGGAACTCACAAGAATTAAGAGCTTTAAAACATGATGTCCCATCCTCACCGTTTGCAATGCTCCATTTTTAAAGTGCATTAAGGCTGATATTTCTCTAAAGATCCAAACTTTTATCCTTTCAGTCTCATTTCAATTTGCTTCCAGGTGCAGGCAAACAAACAGGGATTTAAAATTGGATCCTCTCTCCCAGCTCGGAAAGAGCCTTGTTTGGCAGCTGAAGACTCCCCGACCCCTCCTGCAGGCTGGTTGGATGGATAAGGAACAAATCCCTGTGCTATGAGAATTAAATTGGACCATGTGTGTGCATATGTGCATGATGCTGGTGAGGGGAGGATACTAACGGCTTATCCTTGTGCATCCACAAAGCAAATCCTTTCCACAGTGAGTTAGCCTAGCTAGCCTGTGCAGAACAATCCTGCTGCATGAGAGCACTTTCCAGAGATGCCAGAAACACAGCTGGATTGCTAATGGCTGCAGACAAAGACTTACTGCACAGAGAGAGGTGAGATAAAGACTGTAAAACGAAGACCATGTGGAGAACAAGATGAATGAGATTCTGCTTCTGCAATAATTCAATCTGAAACAGCAGTAGCCGATACACGACTGCTGGGCAAAATGTTGTTTTGCTGTGTCCTGTAATGCAGTCTGCATTTTCCTCCAGTTTCTAAGGTGCCGTTTCATTTTATTGGTATCTACTTTGTACTTATTACCTCTTCCTAAAACGCTGGCTTTAACAGTTTTCAAATACTATTTGCTACTCTCTTGCTGGGCTGTTGCTTTTCTCAAAGTGAGCATGTCTGACACGAACTCTGGTCCTCTCCAGGAACCTAGGTGCTCTGGAGTTCAATTGAGCCAAGCTAATTTCTATTAAATTTAAAGAAAAATCAGACCCTACACTGCTGATAGTCCTCTAAAATGTAATAAAGAAATAATCTGTTGTAACGGGTTTAACAACTAATCCAGAAAAGTCTGCCAGAGTTATTTCAAGAGTAGAAACATGTGCCAGGTTTTCAGTTACTTAGCAGGGGAAATATTTCACCTCTTGTGATACCAGACCGAACGGGCCTCACATTGTCTCCTTCAGAATTCCTTTGGCTAATCCATGGATTTAGAACTCATGAAAACATCCTAAGCAGAAACACAGCTTAATAGATTTTAGATGTAGGAAGAAATGTATCAATCTACCTTCCAAAAAAACAACAATGTAAAAAAATATTTTTTTTAAGTATTTTTTGTTATTGTTTGATTTCTGCCATACCTGTATGCAGAAATTCCTCTGCAGTTTGGTGGTGCCTGCTGGGCGCACGCTACCTAATCCTGCAGGCTGTAGGGCTGCCTCTGCCTCGGTGACTGGGAACACGTTGCCCTCCAGTGGCTGAACTGAAAAACGGGGAAAAAAAGCCAACGGGAGTATTTTTTTTCTGCCTTCGAAACGCATCCAAAGTTGTCTACGTAGCGTGAAAGTACAATGACAAATACTAAGAAATTACATCATGCCAATTTTTAATGTATTCACATAAAAGTAATCCATCCCTCCCTCCCTGTTCCGTATAGGTATGCAATCAGAAGCAATCTTCAGTCACAGGAATTCATACTATTCTTTTGTTGGCACCCCAGGCTTATATAGTGGGACACATGAAAGCATTCAATGAGAAGCCAATCCAGGATTTTGTTTTGCCCTTGTATTTCAAAAGTGTGGCCAAAACCCATTTGCACACGTTGTGCAAAACAATCTCTCAACAATACATGCCACTGTAACATGTAAATACTTCACTTTTTTTTTTTTTTGGTAATAGCATGTGACATAAATGCTGATAAACTTGTATGTTGGCAACAAAGGCACAAAGATTTAAAAAGCTACAAATGTCTATGAGGTCTCAGTGCCCCTCTGAGATGCCCTGCAGCCGATTTTTTCAGAACATTGAGTATAATAGGGCATTTTCTGTGCTGAAAGTGAAGCTCCTTTCATGAACACCTGTAAGTGCTCAGCATTTACACAGATCTGACTGCATCTCAAACTGCGCACTAGGAAAATGTGACTCTCATAACCTGTGCCTACTGGTGAGAGACCTGATTTAAAGTGATTTGTAAATCAGAACAGAGGCAACCTGCTGAAGAAAACCAGAGAATTTAATTCTTAAAATGTTATTCAGTTACCACAATGATAAGAATTTCCACTTTTGCTCCATGTCTTCAAATTTTTGTAATAAATGAGGCAAGTGTCTTATGACTCCTTTAGCACACAGCCCCAATTTTATCCCAATGTGCACTGAAAGAGACAGTGGCATTGCGGGGCAAAAATGTACCTGTTCCTGTAGTCAAACCCATATCATACTATAGGGACACAAAGTACTTGGTTAAGGTTGCAAAAGAAGCTTTAGTGTTAGAATTTCCTCACATTTTGGAGCTGGACTTTTGCAGCTACTGTGGTCTTTACTTCTTAAAGAAAAATACATTAAAGAAATAAAATGAAATTCCATTATATAGACTCCTCCTGACAGCTACATGGGTTTCAGCTGGGTTGAAACCTTTGTACCTACAGCATACGCTTCTGTCTTTTGAGCTAATTAAATAATTGACAGCTGTGGAAGACTGTCCATTTAAAAAGGTCACCTGCAATCAGGCAGCAACACAGTTAACACCAGCAGCAAAAAGTGATTCAAGATAAAACAGGAAAAGTCAGAGTGTGCTTAAGCAGTGGAGGTGTTGTCAAATCAGCTGAGCCAGGTGAATTTCATCCAAAGCAAATATAAAACTGGCTACAGCAATCTCAGGAATAATGATTTTCCTTGAGAAGATGGGTGAGATTGCAAATATAACATCTCCTTTTAGAAAGGGATGGGTGAGTGCAAAGATGTCAGGGAGTTATAGACTACTTATGCTCCAGTTACTGGAAACTAGCATAACAAATAATTGAAACATTTATATGTGCTCAGAAAATAAAAGGAAAAACAGGTTTGTTTTTTTTTAAAACAATAAATGCTGTCAAATCACACCCCCTTTTTTTGTGTGTGAGAGAGAAACAGCCTTTTTGGATAGAAATTATTTACCTTGATTTTAATAAGGCTTTGATGCTCTTTTAAATGATGTTCTTATAAGCAGACTAGGAAGTTGTTGTGCATTTTGACATGTGATAAAATGGCTGCAAAAGCAGGTAGAATGTTATACAGAACGCTATACCTAGTGGTTATTGCCAGGGGTGGCTGTCTCGGGTTGAGCACTATTTCTTACATGATTTGTCTAAAGACAAAATATGCTTATGAAATCTAAGAATTAACCAAACTGAGAAGAATAGCAAGTGCAGCAGCTAAGAAGATTAGAACTAAAAAAAATGACTGTTGCAAATTTCATAAGTGGTCTGAAAGAAAAAAAACAGGACACAACCTGTTAGGCAAATGTGCTGTTCTGTTCATTGGGAGTAACGAATGTCAGGTGGAAGAACTATTGGATGGGCAGCAATTCTGCAGACAGCACATGCTGTGGAAGAGTGTGATTCTCAACGTGATTCCACAGTAGTGTGAAGAAGGTAAATACCACATGGGGAAAAGGAGTTTGCTTGGGACTTTGTGCTTTCCCACTCTGTGGCCTTTGGCAAGGCCTCTGCTGGTGCATCACAGCCAGTGGAAGTTTTCACTGTGCCTGAGAAATGTGCTGCAGAAGAGAAACGGACCAGCCACAGGGAACGAGGAGGTGGCAAATTCAGCAGCTGGGGTGGGGGGCAATGAGGAGGAAAAGCAATGGTGACACTGTCTTTTGGAAGAGGATCTATGAATATGGGCCTCAGAGTCCCCCAGCTCCTTGCAGAAGGATTTGTGGAGCCGTTTCTGAAGTATTCCCTGTCCCCTCTGTGGTGGGGTGGGACTACGAGTTGTGGGTGTGCTGCTTTGAAGTTGTGCATCAGCCATGATCCACCCATTTGCCACAGTTTGGGAGCCCCTGAGCTAAGAATGTGCCTGGCAGGACACACCCCAAGTCAACATACTCTCATAACTCGTTACTTCCCCTTACTACGTTTCCTTCTGTGTTTTCAGGCAAGATTGGATGGTATGGTATAATCCTTCCCATTTAGCTTTCTAACTTTCCTAGCACAATAACTTCCCTATGTTTCCTAGTAGGCTCATTTCTTTCCTTCCATTGCATGCAGGTAGACCAGCAGAGGGGAACTGTTAAATCCCCAGAGGGAATTTTTTTATTATTATTTTGAAGTATTAAAGGTATAGTTTTGTAATGTGCTAAGTGTTCATGAGTCACAGACAGCCAGAGGACAAGCCCTGTGGACTTAGAGCTGATCCTCAAAGCCAAAGACAAATTTTGCTTTGGAGAGTGAAACCAGCATTTGAGATCTTTTCCCTGCAGGCGTATTCCAGAGAAGCAACTAAACAAAGACAGTATGTTAGGCTTGCATCTCTTGGGAGGATCATCAGGAATCACTAAACAGACATAATAAATACTAGTGTTGGTCTGCACCACAGTTTTGGCATGGGCTAGCAAGCAGGTGTTTGAAAATAC
Organism: Phaethon lepturus; assembly: GCF_000687285.1. Lineage (NCBI taxonomy): Eukaryota > Metazoa > Chordata > Aves > Phaethontiformes > Phaethontidae > Phaethon > Phaethon lepturus. Next base: position 2,886 of record NW_010521430.1, on the reverse strand, counting down.
CTCTTGGGAGAAGACAACTGTGTGCACCTCATGAAGCCCAATGCAGGAAGATGCTAACAGATGTGTTTTTAAGCTCTGCTTTGCTTTGGGTGCCAATTTCCTATCTGCTTCATCTTTCAGCTTGCTGCCAAGCTTGTACTGGTAGAAATACAAAGCTGATTGATGTCACAATGTCCTTGCCCTGCTTTGTTCATCTCTTTCGGAAATTCAGTTCATAATTCCTCAGTTTGCAGTTAGTGCCCACTTCTCTCTACGAACCCAGGCAAAGAATAGGTAATGACTGCAAAGTTAATTCTTCTGTGGAAAGTTCTGCATCATGTATCTATCTCAGTAAAACTACTGGGCTAGATCCCAGATGGCTGTGGTATTCCTCTTTCTACCAGGGCATTTATCCAAAGTTTTACCCTGTGGGCAATTGCTCCAAGGGGGCGAAACGCTGAGTCATCTTTCTGCTTCTACATCAAAGCCATTCACATTTGTTCAGAGCTGCCATAAGCAGCTGGGTCCCAGCTGCAACTCTGGATAATACATTCCTTCTTGAAACAAAACAGGGAAGCCATTTTCCCTGCTCCCTTGCAAAGGCATTGAGTGAAGTTAAACACAAAGGAAGCCTCTCATTGCTACTTCCCAAGAGCGTGCTCATTTAATCCAGGCTTAGGTTTTGGGGGGAAGAAAAGTAACCAAAAAAGGAATAAGCAGAGCAATGAGTGAGAACCTCACTGGGACTGAGGTCTGACTCACTTTGTTGCAAATGAGATTACAGCTGATCACCCTGGATGCTGAGTCCTCAGAGATGTCACATATTTATTATTTATACCCAGAGACTGACATGTAAAATTGAAATGGCCAATTAATCACAAGCATCTTTTGGCAATCATTTACAATCAAAGATCTTCAAGTCTTAATCTAGGCTAACAAAGCCCCAGTGCCCCCAGATGGAGTTCATTTGTCAGATCTGATGATAAGGGAGCTCTGTGTAGACTTGTAATGGAAAAGGAAATGGGGATTAAAGTTTGTTTCAGAAATTATTAGCTAGTTTTCCTTTGAATGGTGGAAATAGCTCTAAGGAAATCTGGCAGCATGAAGGTGTAAAGGGGGAACATTTGGGTTTATTGTTTGTGTATTTTGCTGAAAGAGTTGTAAGAAAGTAAGTTGTAAGTTATGCCAGACTGAGACCTAATGGAGGAGGATCACAGATGGAGTTTCATGGTTACAGGTGTCTTTAGTGTTACTCAGACTTTGTAAGGGAACAGGGTGCTGTGCCTGGGCCAGGCACGCCAACCTTCCTGCAAAGCAGAGGCTCCTCGTTCATACCCAAATTAGGTTTCTCTGGGTAATGTTTACAATTACTGCTCTAGCGACGGGAGTTTGGACCAAAGCCTGGGATTCAGCATTTGTGTCAAATGTACAATTTGGAGAGGACTATGAAGGGTTTTGTGTCAATATTCTGTGCCAGCAGTCAGGGCTGGGGTTTTACTTCCCAACCCTGGCATAAAAATAAAATGCTCATTGATTATGATGCCTTGCAAAATGCTTTTCTGCTGGTGTGTGAAAAGCCATTGCGATGAAGTTCATCAATTCTTGTTTCTCTGTTCTTCCCATTTACATGTGTGTGTGTGCACAGGCATCTCTTGTCTTATGCCTAGACTGCAAGCTATGTTGGAAATCAGTTGGGGTGGGGGCTTGCCTGATTGCTAGCCCAGGCGGGGGGCTTCTGGTCTGTGGTGAGGGCTTCTAGGGACTAAAATAACATCAGGAACTATAATAATCGTAAGCAGACCTGATTTCTTTGTCTGATTAATCTGAAATCTCCTTAGAGACATTCAGGAAGACAACGCACGGCTTTCGCAGTTGCTGACTGATTGTTTTGTTTTGTTTTTTTTTTCCTACAGGTTTCCCATAAAATGTTTGTCACAGTGCCAGCTGCTTTGTTCCTTTGATATTCTCTTTCCAAAGCACTTTGCATCTCTCAATAACCAATATTCCCAAAGCATGGTCATGTAGTAAGGAGGAAAAGGGGATTTTTGTCGTGAGACATCACTCAATATAAAAAGGAAACACTTGTGTTTGTAGGGTACAAGGTTTTTGAAGTGTTCATGTGAGATTTACTCTTTTGTAGCTATTCTAGTATCACCACTTCACACTCTTTTTTCAGAATAATTATAGATAATCGTGTGGTTTTTGAGATACAGTGAGAATAGAAAGAACACTGGTAATGGTATTCCCAAAGGTTACAGGGAAGGTAATGCAGAACAGGAAGTACTTGTGATCGTCACATGTGATTAAATATTTGCCATTCTCTAGACATCTCTACTTATGATTTAATATCCAACAGGTGCCAAGATACAAGTGATATAGCATCTATTATAAAATCAGAAGGCTTCAGTTTAATCAAAGGGCCTGCATGTAATTTTGTTGAGAAATTCTCTGTTGTTAATGTTGGGAGAAAGCTAGTGTTGTGCCAAGGTTTAATTAATTAAATCAATACTGTTCCACCGGCAGAATGCAGCTTATCAGACATTTCCATCCAGCCCAAAGCCCTGTCCTGGTGGTGAAGGCGAATGGCTGCTCCCTCAGCCAATGTGTCCTATGGGACTCCTGGGTGCTGGGAAGAGGAGGCTGGCGAGCTCTGGGCAGACGGGCTCTATGGGGTAGGTGACAGACGGGTGAGGCAGGAGGTGCTCAGAGGCAGGAGAGGACAGGAGGGCCTCTCCAGCCCCAGAGATCTGCACTGCTGCCACCTCTCAGCCCAGTCCACCCAAACCGGGCTTGTCCTTGTCTATGCACTGCTCCTCCCACAGCCAAAATCACAGACAGTCATATACCTGCCAAATGTGGTACTTTCGGGGGGGCGCGGGATAACCTGAGGAGAAAGATGCCCCTCAC
>NW_010521429.1:4012-4264 GCF_000687285.1 Phaethon lepturus | reverse complement strand
TCGCGCCTGGCGCTAGGGCACTCGTTTCAGTTACGAAGCAGCATCGGGCTACGTGGTGGCTTCCGCGGTGTTTGTTGATTGGAGGCAATTACTGTAAAATACTTGATTTATAACGAGGCATACTTAATAAGCAGCAAACTAAAATAAATACTCATGAATTACCTGCTGGAGTCTGGCTGTTCGTTTTGCTGAGTCGTTGCTTTCTGTCTGTGGGCTCTGCTCTGCCCTGGAGCCTCTGAGTCGCTGGAGGGG
>NW_010521429.1:365-3804 GCF_000687285.1 Phaethon lepturus | reverse complement strand
CCATGCTGGGGTCTTGGCTGGTGGAAGTGTTGGGCTAAGGGAGGAGAGGGGAGAATCCTGTTTCTTCATTTTTTTAGTGCTGGGAATAGAGGTGTTTTCCAGGCAGCTCATGGACGCGAGGTGGGTTGCTTGCCTGGCATACTGCTGTAATGCAGCAGCTGAAGTGTGATCAAAGAGGTTGTGCGGAGCATACGCAGTATGCAGCTACCACGTCATTGGGGGCTGCTCTGGCTTTTCTGGTGGTGTAGAGGAGTGGCGGCACAGAAATAGGAGTGCCCTTGGTTAAGTGTGGATGAGCCGATATGTTTAAGAAAATATGTGGGAAATGGCAAATTGCTAGCTTGAGGGATCTCTGCTCTTCAAGAATAGGACAACTCATTTAGAATATTTCTGAAATTATTAAAATAAGAGTGTGCTCAGCCTTCCCCAGAGATCAGGCACGGGTGGCAAAAGGATGACTAACGTTCCGCTTCTGTGTCACAGAGGGGTGTTTCTCTGACACCCCGACACACTCGGACATCAACACTTTATTTGGCTACTTTGATTCACGGCAATTTGTTTTTATACAGGAAGAGTCTGTTGCGCTTGTCAAAATGAGAAAGTGACTGTCAGCACCCGGCTTGGTATTCCCACCACAAGAACCTCCTGGAGCCAGTGCTCAGCCCAGCTGAAGCCAGAGGAGGAAGGAGGAGAAGCACAGCCTGATCAGGTACTGAGCCAGGAACGGAAAAAGTTGTCTGATGCTGGGCTGAATTGAAGTTGTGGATGATGATTAATTATGAAAATGGAGTTCTGTTCCTTAAAAAGTCTTGCTAATGTGTGTGATGCAGTGGTGGCCCAGTAATGACAACCACATCATCTGTGTGCCTGGCATGGGTGTATGTTATATGCTTGAGTTCTGTAATAGATCTGAGGTGAACGTAAACCAATGCAACTGGGGTATTTGATTTGGACATCTAATGTGCAGTACAGCTCAGTATATTTGCCAATACCTGTATCCAGGCTCCCTGCGAGGTGTAAAGAATGCATTAGGAATACTCTTAACAAATGTTTGAATGTTGAAGAGCAATTTCATGTCTTGAGGAAGGAGAAAAAAACTGAGGAAAAACTTTGTTCTAATAGGGAGATATAAGTGCCAGCTACCAAGGAGCACAATGTTACGTGGCAACCACAGAGCACAGGAAGGTAGCAGACTGGGCTTTAAGACAAAACCACCTGTGAGCTTGCTCGCTGTGTTTTTATTTGCTGAGATTCCCATAACTGTTCCTGGAAACTGGTATTTATTCTTGCACTCACATCTTTCAAATTGTCATACTTAAGAATACTTAGGTTCATCTTGTTGTTTGAAGACAGTCAGAGAAGTTCAAGGTTTTGGTTTATTGTATTTGATTTACTATTTTTTATCTTACATGACTGTATTTTTCAGTTTGTGGAACTCCTGCTCCAAGGACTGAAAAGATTTTTGTATATTTTTATGCACCTTTAGAGATTCCTTAAGAACAGGGCTACTACTTACGTGTGCTCATACAATGCTTGGGATGGCAGTGGCCCACAATTCACTTTTAGAGGGAAGCATTCTTTGAAGAGGCACAGTGTTTTTTCACCTCGAGTGATGCTTTCTCTCCAGAAATACCGCTATCTGTCCCTTAGACTGTCTGAATTTATTAGTTACATTTTGATGTTTTTTTTTTTATTTATTGACCCAGATGGAAACAGTGGGGTTTTGTTTAGATGATCTGTTAAGAAAATTGTTCCTAATGTTCTGGGGATAACTTCCAGCTCTGTCTGATTATATCTTTCCTTGTATGGTTAAAAAAGGGAAGTCCTTTTCTTGCATGCATTGGGAACCCTTCACTTTTTTGTCTTGGGAAATAAGAATCAGCATTTATTTGATTCAACAACCAGCTTCCTGCTTCCCAAGGAAGAGATAGTGGCTCATTTGCCTGCAAACATCTCCCCTGTGGAGAGTCTTTGTTGGGGAGTTGGAGGAAAGCTAGCAACTACTAGTAAAATAGCTGCATAGCAGGATGAAGAGGGATTATTGAAGCGTTACTAGGAAATTCATGGCTGTGTGCAAGACCTTATGTACTCCACAGACAAGCTGACCTAAATTCTGCAGCCAGGCCTTACTGGTTTCTGCGTTGATGTGATGTGGCAGGCTGGATAACCTGCAGCAGATCTGGGTTTAAAAAAAAAGGGGGGAAGAGAAGATTTATATTTGAGCAGAAACACAGACAGGGCAGTCTTTGTAACTGTACTGAATCTGTCTTAAACTTTGTTGTTTTCTAACCCACACTTCTCTATTCTTAATATTGAGTACTTTTCATGTAGCCAGGCTGAGACTGCATTATAAGGATGCTCATTAGGAGGAGTGGAGAGGTGGTTTACTCCTGGGTGGAGGAAATACATGAATGGTTTTACCCATAAGGGGCTTTGACAGATGGTTTGGAGTTGTGAGATAGGTTTTAGCGAAGAAATGGTGATATGTATCTTATCAGTAGTGAAACAGTTAACCCAACTGACACTTGATCATCTCTTCGGGTGGGGGGATAGGATTAGTATCTACTTGACATAAATGGAACGGCTTGCACTTATGTTTTCAGGTAATCTATTTCTCAAGATTATATATTACACACAAAACATGACACAAACATCCAAATAGAAAATGAAATGCCACATCTGTCAAAGTGATGTTGGTTGGTCTGACCTGTGTGCAGAATTTTACTGCTGTTACTTTTTGCAGTAGCATTGTGACTTTGCAGTTTAGTTTCTGCTGGCACAAACCCGGTGAGATGGCAGCTACCGCTGCCTCCCTTTTTCTGTAGATGTAAGTTAGACTGATGCAATGCTCTCCTTTGCCTCCAGCCCTCCTGCAAGTACGCCTTCATTACCTGGTCTTGAACTTCTTCCTGAGGTGCCTGTGTGGCTACAAGAGTTTTTGTTTACTGGTGTTCCTTAAACTGAGTCCTATGAAAGGAACAGTTTATGCAGGCAGAAAAATTTTGCAGCCACTAGAAGGGCTCCTGCAGTAAGATTTTTGCTGGCATAATTGGGAAGTAAGAATAAAAAGTAATCTTGGCTGATACAACTAAATCAGCAAACTATTAAAGTGTCGCTAGGGGCTTTCCTGTGCAAGTGTTCTGGTCCGGGTTACTGTGATGGAGTGTGTATGTATATATATAAAATATATTTGTGTCTGGAAACCTCTTTTGTGGGAGTGTAAGCTTTAAGCACTTTTGAATTTTTTAGAGGAATTTCTGCAGCTGCAGAATCCTGAAGCACCAGGGGAAATAGAGATATCCTCAGACATAGCTGGTTTATTTTAGATCACATTTCACTGATGTGCTTTTGATTTGTTTTAAGAACAACTTGTCTGTGTAAACTATTTATTTACTACACGCACATAATAAGTGGCAATGCCGACCTTCTGGAAGCAGGA
>NW_010521429.1:0-244 GCF_000687285.1 Phaethon lepturus | reverse complement strand
CTGTGCGGTTGTGGTGGTTTGACCCTGGCTGGACACCAGGTGCCCACCAAAGCCACTCTATCACTCCCCTCTCATCAGTTGGACATGGGAGAGAAAATGTAACGAAAGGCTTGTGGGTCAAGATAAGGACAGGGAGAGATCTCACTCACCTATTACTGTTATGGGCAGAACAGACTCAAATTGAGGAAATTAAAACTAATTTATTACCAATCTAATCAGAGCAGGGTAAGGAGAAATAAAACCA
>NW_010521428.1:39009-62272 GCF_000687285.1 Phaethon lepturus | reverse complement strand
AGCCACTCCTCCCCAAGCCTGTAGCGTTGCATGGCATTGGTGTGACCCAAGTGCAGGACCTTGCACTTGGCCTTATTAAACCTCAAACAGTTGACCTTGGCCCATCGATCCAGCGTGTCCAGATCCCTCTGCAGAGCCCTCCTACCCTCCAGCAGATCAACACTCCCAACTTGGTGTCATCTGCAAACTTACTGAGGGAGCCCTCGATCCCCTCATCCAGGTCATCACTAAAGATATTGAACAAGATCGACCCCAGTACTGAGCCCGAGGGAACACCACTTATTCTCACTCCTCTCTCTGGCTGCTGCCGCAGAGGTTTTTTTTCCCTCCTTCTTAAATCTGTTATCCCAGAGGTGCTACCGCTGTCACTGATGGGCTCAGCCTTGGCCAGCAGTGGGTCTGTCTCGGAGCCAGCTGGCGTTGGCTCTATTGGACATAGGGGAAGCTTCTAGCAGCTTCTCACGGAAGCCACCCCTGTAGCCCCCTGCTACCAAAAAAACTTGCCACACAAACCCAATATAACCTGAGCAAAGAATGTGGGTCTACATCCAGTATAGGCTATCCCACCGAAGAAGAAAAAAGTGAACTATTTTTTGGCTCCATTTTGGTGGTGGGACATGAGAGGAATGTTGCACCTGGCATTTTATAATGCTTTCAACAGAGGCAATAACAGAGTTCTCTTACACCCAGAAGAAGGATAAATGGAATTCTGTTAGAAATAACTGGGACAATAATCATGGAAAGAAAAGGGCAAACAGTGCCTTTGAAGAAGAAAATATAAATTATAATCAATTAACATGTTATTACAGAAGAAAAACTTTAGAACAAAGGGCCTCAGTTCTGTAACATGAACACAGCTCCAGAATTAAAAGCCAGAAAGTAAAAAACAACATACTGACAGCAATCACCAGCTGAACACAAGGGAAAAGGAAGATGGATGGAGATAATTTTTAGTTTTTTTTTTTTTTTAACCATAAGATCTGCTTCTCAAGTAGTATTAATGCTGAGCACTCAAAGACACAATGCAACACAACAGACTGGCGCACACCTCTAGGTCAATCCCAGCATAAACTGTACCAGATTTGTGCTGCTCACCTCTCAGAGCAAGGCGTTGACTTGCCACTGTGCAGACTTTGGGTTTCAGCTTCTGAGCTTGTGTTCCTGTCACCATCATCTTTTGCATTTGTAATTTCTCCTTTGGTAACCGCCCTAATTATCTTCCTGATAAAAACAGGGAATAAAACATTTTAAAAATTGTAAGGTTTTTCCCAGGAAACAGCAACCTGATTGAAATACCATGATGCGCGCATTCTATTAATTCCATCTGTCTGACCTATGGACAACTATGGATATAAGGGTCAACAGAGCACCAAATCAGGTTATCAGACTGATTCCTATTTAAAAAAAAAAAAAAAAAAAGAGAAAGCATCATATTTGCTATAAACTGCTTTTTCAGATACAAAACATTAAAACAACCCTCCTACTCAACATGGCCACTTCAAGCTTTGAACCAGAAGTGCCTTTTGTTAAAATGCCTCTCTATTTTTTTATAGTTTATACACAGAAAAGCATTTTTTACCAAATATGTATATTTTCCCCTAGAAATTACACTGTATCTATTTTCTCTTAAAGATTTCTTTGCAATTTCTACATGCATCAATGCCCCAAACGTGCTATTTTCCGAAAACATAACATCATCCTCTTACTCTACAACATGTGGGCTAATAAGACAGAAATGAAAGAAATGAAGTTTTGAAAAGTAATAGTATTCTTCATAGACTGACAAACAACAATAGACTGTTAAGTTATCCAATGACACTGTCAGCAGGAGTTGGCCACAAAATGGCTTTGCCAAACAAATCCGCTCATGAGATATATGAATGTGGGATCTGAGGGAGGAAGAAGCAGCAAGGAAGGAAGAGGAGGAATAATGAACTACTTCTAAGAAAGGCCACAAAATACACTAGGAAAAGCAAGCCTAATTCTTGTAGGACTGGAATGTATTTCCTTTATGGGGAATGTCGCCACCAGAAAACATTTCAGGCCACAAGCTGAGAAAGGCTGAACACCACTAAAATAAACAACAGGCAATTATAAAAAAATTGTTTCTCATAGGGAAATATGACTAACAGATTTGCTTAAAGGATTTAAATGAAAAGAGGATTAGAAAAGCAAACTCTAATGCACTCTTGCTATAGCTACCAATTAGCATGATTCAGAGCAACATCTGGGTCCTATCCTAGCAGGTTCCCTAAGCTGGTTCTTTCTTCAACTGGTTTGAGAAGCCAGAGGTGTTCTCATGCTCTTTTTCCCAATATAAAACAGAGAAAAATCACTCATGTTTACTTCTGGAGTCACTGGAACAAGTAATTCCATACTCAGCTCGCCTCAGAAGTAAAAAAGCTGTAGAAAGCCACCTACCTACCCTATATTTAACATCCATAATAAAATTTATTCTTTCTTCCAACAGAAGCAAAGTTTTCCAACTACCAGCCGTGGAGCTCCAGCCATGATATGAATGTTCATCTGATTTTTCTCCCCATTCACCCAAGAGCATCAAGGTATACCCAGACATGAGTCGTGCAACCATATATTCTATGCATCTGTCCATGTCCCCTGAGAGTAAATGACCATTCCTCTAAGGGTATAGACAAACTGGGGTTACACACATCATAGGCTGCAAGATGACCAGCAACATATCTGTTGAATTCACTGTCACACGCACAAAAAAGGGGCACTGCTTGACTGTTGGACTGCATTTGCACAGCTGGAGGCTAAAAGAAAACTTGGCTCGTGGGTAGAACCGACGAGTATACATAAAAAACAGGCCCTCCAAATACTATTTTTTGCATTTTCTTCTTCAGCAAACCTGCCTTTAGGGACACTCTGCTATTTCCGAGTATAAACAAGAAAAATACAGGTGTAAAATTGCCTTTTTTCTGCTACCTTTATAGCTGAAGGGTAGTTACTGCTGCATTTCCTAGGAAACAGCAGTCTAATTATAGTAAGTAAGCTTTTAAACGAAGGCTGAAGCCCTGGGAAGTTCAAGGTTGGTGTGGAATGCTGGAGAAACTCAAAAGAAAATTCATTCAACCATATACAGCTGTTATCTGATTTATCAATTTCCAAAATAAAAGGCTTTACCCTATCTTTCTAGGTCCACTGAAGACTGATTTATGCCCAGTTGTGGAGGAGACTGATACATCTGGCCTCTTTTCTTCATTCTCTTGGGGTTGATCTTTAAATGTTCTTCCTTCATCCTTACTGGGAACTGCATCTTCAGTGGAAAGGGAGAGAAAAAAAAAAGTGAACATTTGCACAAAAAAGGCAGCACATGTCAAACAGCCGACAAAAATAGATTTTCCATTTTGCAATATTAAATAAAACCGTATGATAAGATATCATGAAAAAAAAAACCTTGGGGGATTCTTTGGCTTTCCGTTTTAATAAAAGAAAATAAAACTTTAAGTAGCTTGAAATGTTTCTCATTATCAACTCTAGTCTTGAACTATGCTTCTGAATTTATCACTGGCAACATTTAATAACTAAAGGACCTAAAATATAATTTTGCAGTGTACAGTATTTTCTGTGTTCAATGAAAGAATGTTTTCCTAATTAAAATGTTGGTTCGACTAGGAGCAAGGTGTGGGAAAAGGGCTTAAATATATGTTTTTAATGTATCTATCAAATAACAAAGTAACAAATCACAAAATACCCAATTTGACAGGCTGCATGACATCAAACCCCAAAGATATTTGCCAGTTTGACAGCTTCTGAAGCACAGTGATATTGGCAAGATCAGCATTTTGACAAGCAGTATATTTGCACCAGGTATTTTTCCAATGGCAGTAAACCAGTCCCTCTCCCTACAAACTGCCCCTTCCCTCACCTTCCTACTGAAAGTGATGCTACATCTGAAAACAGACTACCTAAATAGCAGCTTCGGTGTGGAGAGTGAAGTAGTTGAGTGAAGACAGAAGCATCAGCGTTCAGGCAAAACTCCTGGTTTTTAAACCAGTGGCCCTGTGGCACCACACAAGGTACCACAGCAGCTCACAGGGATGGTACACTTGCTGTGCTTGGTCAAGGAGGCCAGGCTGCTTACTGTACCTAAAAGTGCAGGTGCAATTTATTGGAGATATCTGGGCAAAAGGAAAGTCAAGTGAGAACTGAAAAGTACCAAGTAGTCTGGATGTAGCCCGTGCTCCAGCATACAGCACAGGAGTTCACATTTATCTTTCTTATTTGGAGTTGAAAAAGGAAAAATGGAATACCTTTTACACAACACCATCACAAACAAGAGAGCCAAAGTAAAAACGTGGCTGGGTTTAGATCTCTACATACAGCCAAACTTCCTGGCAGGAACTGAGAATGGACTTCTAGAGCCGCAGCTGCTGGCTTTGCAGCTGAATAAAATTTCACTGTCCAAACAGGTGGACGGTATTAAGCATCTCTCTATCTCCACAGAGATACTTCTTCATTCATCAATACCTAACCTTTCCTATATATTAATCATTCAGAAATCACTGCATAGTAATACCCAAGTAAAAATTAAGATAAAAATACTGATTATACTTACACCTTCAACAGTGAAGAATAAAATACAAGTCAAACACTCTGGAAACAAGGTTGGAATGTATTAAGCACAAGCAAATCTCTCTCTTGTGGTCCCTACCTGGGAATTTGCGTAGGATAGACTGTCTGACAACATCAGTTCCAAGAAGATTTGATTGTTTGAAGCGCTTTGCTCTCTCTTCAAAAAACCATTCTCCTGTCACTATCCGTAGCTGTCTATATGGGGAAAACAAAAAAAGCCAGAGACACATGCACGTTAACAAACTCGGCCAACCAAAGCTACTGCTTAAATCCTCAGGTCGTCATTCAACCGTCATGCTCCCAAACTCTGGACAACATTGGCACAGTTCAAAATAAAGAGCAAAAAGACTGATTGCAAAGCTTGGGATAGTAGGACCTGTAGCAGCAAAATAATATCATCTTGCTTTGTGAATGAGAAGTAATTTTCAATACATGGAAGTTTACTTAGCAAAAAAGGGTTTCAACCACATTTATCACATTTACGTAGAAAACATGTAACCTACCATCTCCCTAGGCCTTGGGATAGTGAACTACTCAATCTCACAGTTTTCAGTATCTCCAAAATTACAAGAAATGTAGAAACAACAATGGTGGATGGAGGGAGAAAAAACTCCACCAAAGCTCCTGCCAGTCAAGTCAGCAGTTCATGGACCCAGCCTGGTTATACAGATTGTTGCAAGCATATATATATTTTTCACCTCTAAGCTTCATATGCTGCCACCATATGCAGTTTCCTCATATGACAGGGCTGTTAGGAATTATCTGTGTGTCAGAGGTTCAGAGCAATGAACTTTTGTCTTTGCTACTGTTCTGGATAATGCTGCTTTTTAATTCTCTTACCTATACTAGCAACAAAGAAATCCTGTACTGGCATTGCTGTTTTCCATAGGAATATTTTTATGCTGATTGCTAGCCTGTTCCTTAAGTATGGTAAAGCACCACCATTTCTACTGCCTCACTACATACAGTTGATGGTAAAAAGCTACTAATCATGAATACTCAAATAAAAAGCAAATAAACAAACTAAGAAAACCCCCACAGTAAAAACTGATTTAGCTCCAGGCGTGTCTCTGCTTACTTTATGCTCAGTGAGAAAACTTATTTTCAAACCTATACCAGAACAGAAATAATCTACTCTCTTGGGTGTGAAAATAACTACAGATAGATTTGGAGCACTGATCAATATCTTCACGATTAAATTACTTTTGAGTCATGCCTGAATGGAGAGTCTGACGTGTGAAAATACTGAAAATTATAGAACAGGATCCTGTCATTGGTAAAAAGACCCTAATATCATCAGTTCTTCCTAACCTATTAATGAATCATGCACCTTTGTATGAATCGTTAAAAAAAAAAAAAAATCAAAATCTAAAACACGTGCCCACAAGCACAGAAATAGAAGATTATTTCCTTATCTTGTTATTGCAGACTCCTACTGACAAAGCCCCCATCGTGACAATCAGTCAGTCATTATGCAAGGCATTAAATAGAATCTCTACGTTTCCACTCAGAATTTTTAAACTACTTTTGTTAGACACAAACACTAGAAAAGATTCACTGCATTAGAAACTATGCACAGTCTGGCTAGTATGAAAAACAGTTTTTCTCTGAATGTGTATTTTCACAATTAATTTACAGCACGCACTTCTCTGTGCAGTTATTTTTATACCAAGGTTTACAGCAAGTTTAATGCTTTATATCAAACCATAAACCTTCCAGACCTTAGACTATGCCATTATATAAGGAAGAAATTTTTCCCAATGAGGGTGGTGAAACCCTGGCACAGGTTGCCCAGAGAGGTGGTAGATGCCCCATCCCTGGACACATTCCAGGTCAGGTTGGACGGGGCTCTGAGCAACCTGATCTGGTTGAAGATGTCCCTGCTCATTGCAGGGGGATTGGACTAGATGGTCTTTAAAGGTCCCTTCCAACCCAAACTTTCTATGGCTCTATGATAATATTCCATTGCAATATAAATGACATATTACACTGCAGTATGAACTACATAGTTCATTCTTTTTTTGTTGTTCCTCAGTTACTCCCATAAAACTCCACAAGTACCATTTTCCCCCTTGAATAGAGATTTTATTCATCCCTAATATCTTACCAGCAATGCTTAATTTGATCAAGGTCAGACAGGGCACTCCCCACCCCCTTATCCAAACAAGCACCTTCACCCTTCTCCAAGCTCAGGACAATCTGAAGGAGGTGTGACTTATGCCTGGGGTTTCAGCAGCGTGGGACGCTGCCCCACACAAACCTACAGGCTTTTACAAACAAAAACTTGTAATTATTTCCACACCCAACCCTGAACTGTGCCACCTGCCTGGGCTGCTGTGGTTCACGGAGGGACAGCCCCTCTGCCACAGGGTCCCTGGAGAGCCATCTCCTGCATTTTCTGGCCAGATGTGAACAGTAATGTGGAAAGAAAACCTCTCTGGTGCCTCCTGCGTCACAAGCGCCCGGGGACCTCAGCAGAACGGTGGCTGAGACAGGTGTGCCTGCTTGTTTTACCGTATATTAGTCTTATAATCTGATGTGGAAATTCAACCTTGCAGCAGCAGGACCAAGGGCTCAAGGAGGGCCATGGGCGCTGGAAAGATCAAAGAAGCTGCAGCCAAGGGAAGGACAGTCGGGGCAGCTGCGGGAGGAGGCCGGGAAGGAAAAGGACGGAGGGCTGCTGGGCTGTGCAAGGAAGGATTTCGCAGGGTGCTGTGGATGGAGAGAGGAGATCCTCCCCCAGCATCCATCCCTGGGAGAGGGCGGCCGCTTTCTCTTCCACTCCACTGTGGTCACCCGCACACTTAGAGCTCACCATCAGTCTCCCTCTCTCTGTCCCTGCTCAATCCCCTGCCATCCCAACAACCTCTCCCACTCCTCTCTCAGGGAGTGAAGCAGCCTGCAAGAGGGGAAGGGCTGGTGCCAGGCCAGGGAGCGAGGCAGGAGTACTGCGAAGAAAGACTTTCTCTTCCTCTTGCCATCCCCTCGTAATAGTAACTACTGACCCCATACTCACCTACCTCGCAGGTGCATAAAGCTGTTCAGGGAAGAGACAGGTTAATCTATTTGGGCAACAACAGCTGCTCCCTGTATCTTCTCCCAAAGAAAAATAAGAAATCTACTTCTAGTAATCTCTATCTGCAGCCTGTAACCTCCCACCATTAACTCTTCCTCTTGCCATCCCCTCGTAATAGTAACTACTGACCCCATACTCACCTACCTCGCAGGTGCATAAAGCTGTTCAGGGAAGAGACAGGTTAATCTATTTGGGCAACAACAGCTGCTCCCTGTATCTTCTCCCAAAGAAAAATAAGAAATCTACTTCTAGTAATCTCTATCTGCAGCCTGTAACCTCCCACCATTAAATAGCATCATAAAATAGTTTGGGTTGGAAGGGACCTTTAAAGGCCACCTAGTCCAACCCCCCTGCAGTGAGCAGGGACATCTTCAACCAGATCAGGTTGCTCAGAGCCCCGTCCAACCTGACCTGGAATGTTGCCAGGGATGGGGCAGTTACCACCTCTCTGGGCAACCTGTGCCAGGGTTTCACCACCCTCATTGGGAAAAATTTCTTCCTTAGATCTGGTCTAAATCTCCCCTCTTCTAGGTTAAAACCATTACCCCTTGTCCTGTTGCAACAGGCCCTGCTAAAAAGTCTCTCTCTATCTTTCCTATAAGCCCCCTTTAAGTATTTGTAAAGGCTGCAAGAAGGTCTCCCCAGAGCCTTCTCTTCTCCAGGCTGAACAACCCCAGCTCTCTCAGCCTGTCCTCACAGGAGAGGTGTTCCATCCCTCTGATCATTTTTGTGGCCCTCCTCTGGACCCGCTCCAACAGGTCCATGCCTTGCCTGTGCTGAGGGCTCCACAGCTGGATGCAGGACTCCAGGTGGGGTCTCACCAGAATGGAGTAGAGGGGCAGAATCACCTCCCTCGACCTGCTGGACACACTTCTTTGGATGCAGCCCAGGATACAGTTGGCCTTCTGGGCTGCAAGCGCATATTACTGGCTCATGTCCAGCTTTTCATCCACCAGGACCCCCAAGTCCTTCTCGGCAGGGCTGCTCCCGATCCCTTCATCTCCCAGCCTCTATTGATAGCAGGAGTTGCCCCGATCCAGATGCAGGACCCTGCACTTGGCTTTGGTGAACCTCATGAGGTTCACATGGGCCCATTCCTCAAGCTTGTCCAGGTCCCTCTGGATGGCATCCTGTCCCTCAAACATGTCGACCGTAACACTCAGCTTGGTGTTGTCTGCAAATGTGCTGAGGGTGCACTCAATCCCACTATGTCATTGATGAAGATATTAAAGAGTACTGGTCCCAGTATGGACCCCTGAGGGACACCAATCCTCACTGATCTCCATCCGGACATAGAGCCATTGACCACTACCCTCTGGATGCAACCATCCAACCAATTCCTTATCCACCCAACAGTCCACCCATCAAATCCATATCTATCCAATTTAGAGAGAAGGATGTTGTGGGGGGCTGTGTCAAAGGCCTTACAGAAGTCCAGATAGATGATATCCATAGCTCTTCCCTTGTCCAGATGTGGTCACTCCATCATAGAAGGTCACTACATTGGTCAGGCAGGACTTGTCCTTGGTGAAGCCATGCTGGCTGTCTTGAATGACCTCGCTGTCCTCCACGTGCATTAGCAGACCTTCTAGGAGAATCTGTTCCATGATCTACCAAGGTAAGGCTGATGGGTTGGTGGATCCCAGGGTCTTCCTTTTGACCCTTTTTAAAGATGGGTGCAATGTTTCCCTTTTTCCAGTCACCAGGGACTTCACCGGGCTGCCATGATTTTTCAAATAACATGGAGAGTGCCTTGGCAACTACATCAGCCAATGCCCTCAGGACTCTGGGATGCATCCCATCAGGTCCCATAGACTTGTGTATATTCAGGTTCCTCAGATGGTCACGAACCTGATCTTCTCTTGCATTGGGAGGGACTTTGCTCCTCCAGTCCCTGTCTTGCAGGCCATCCACTCAAGAGTTGTGGGGAGACTGCCAGTGAAGACCAAGGCAAAGAAGTCATTGAGTACCTCAGCCTTCTCCACATCCGTTGTTACCAGTCTGCCAGCCTTGTTCATCAAGGGGGGTTCCTTTCTTTGACCTTCCTTTTCTGGCTGACATACCTGTAGAAGCCCTTCTTATTATTCTTTGCATCCCTTGCCAAGTTCAGCTCCAGCTTGGTCTTCCTTGACCCCATCCCTACACAACTGGGCAGTGTGCCTGTACTCTCCCCAGGATACCTGTCCCTGGTTCCACTGCCTGTGCATTTGCTTGACCTTTAGCTTGACCAGCAGGTCTTGACTCAGCCATACTGGTCTCTTGCCTTCCTTTCACAATTTCTTACACCCGGGGATCGAGAGCCCTTGTGGTCTATGGAAAGCATCCTGAAAGATCTGCCAGCCCCTAATTATGCAGCTAGTCCCCTCTTGCTTAGCTAAGGAAGCTCAAGGTCATCACTGCATGCTCTGGCAAACACAAACCTGACCTCCAAGGGAAGAGAGGGGTGCGAACAATCCCTTTTGCAGGTTTGAGCAGGAAAGGGACCGTGACAGCCACTGCACCAATGGAGCTGAACTGTGTGCTGGTTTAGCTAACAATGATAAATTGAATTGCCCATCTTCTTCATCTGGCTGATCTTTTTAAGCAATAATAAGATACACATTTTAAACTGAGGTGCCAACTCCTTGGCAGGGCTACTTCGAGGAGACTCCTACCCATTCTTCTCTGACTTGATGGAGAGAACCAGGTCTGAGGTAAAACACAGACGACTCCCTCAACTAACGCACAAAACACAGCAAATTAAGGGAGCATTGCCTTGTTTTAGTCAAGTGCTTCACCTCTCTAGCCCATCCTGTTATCCACGGCAACGCGAGAAAAGCAACAGCCATCAATCAAACGGCCATTGCGAGCATTGCATGGAACAAGTCTAGAGGCCTCAACCTTCCCTTCAGACCTTCGTCCCTATTATCATCAGTGCTACTCAGTCTGGGGATCCTGACTGCAGCTGGCAGTCCCCTTTTGTGAAAATGTCCTCACGCAACTTATTACCTCTACAAACTTATCACATTCTAACAAAATAAAGGGAAAAAACCTAAGCTTTGCAGCTTTGAGTTTCTAGTGCGCTAATATTGGATGTATTTTTCATGCATACTGGAAAATTCACAGAAAGACTAGTGTTTGTCTTATCTTACTCATTCACATGTGTCAGGAGTACCTATTAAAACAATTTTTGTTCTACACATAAATAGAAACGAGTTCAGATTAAATGATAGCCTAAGTGTCTGAATTGAAGTTTTAATTTCATAATTACATTTGACATTCTGAATCAAAAACTGAAGAGCAAGACCTAAACAGGCTTATAATAATGTTATTTTCATACATTTATAATTATAACAAAGGGAGACTGTCTTTCCTACTGAGATTGCGCATCCTCCTTCTATTTCTGATACAGGACTTAAATGAACCCTTTCCACGCAGATAATTGTTTCAGTGGGAGAAGAAATGAGTGGCATTTATGCAACAGTACATCAAATCAGTGCCCACAGGTTTGTTTGCTGTTGTTTTTAAAATGGGTTCAAGGTCCTTACTGACTGGTATCAATCACGGTATGTGCATGCATTTTCTTTATTTTTCTTACTCAGTTAGCATATAGCATACAAAGTAAAAGAGATGTATGTGTTCTAGCAAAACAGTGTTTAGACTGGCCTTCCAAGGTGTACAACAGATGCTGAAGGCAGTGGCTTTAGAAAGAAAGGAAACAGTGTTATAAATTGTAATAATAGCAATTTTTGCATGATTGCTTTTTCCTATACTCAAAATGAATAGGAAAATTTTAAAGACAATCACATTCAAGTAGATAGGTTTAGTATCAAATACTCAAGGTATCTGCTAAAGTCCTTATGTATTAATTACTGATCCACCCACTCACATCATCATGTGAGAGGGAGTACGTTACAGTTCCATGCTTCTTCTTTCTCTGTGATCTCCTACTACACAGATTAACTTCACTAATGAACTGCTCAGTTTAAAAATGAACATAACTTGTGGCCTAACCCTGCCAGAAACTCAGCTTGTTATTTTCCACTCATTTTTGCAAGACACTTCATGGTTAAATGCCCAGTTGTAAAATTTCCATTTAAGATGGAAAGTCAGAATTGTTACTTTTAATAATTTCTTCTGGAAAAAACCACATATTTCAATTTTTCATACTTGAAGAAGAATTTCACTGTCCATTTGATCATCCAGCATACCCACATCCACAGTAGGGCAGAGAAATTTTGTCTATACATGAGCATACCAAAACATACACACTGATCTTTGTAGGTATTCAATTCCACAGAGTATTTTCTATAACATAGATTAATTCCAGAGTAATTTTTAGTATGCTGTGAGGCTACTGAAGAGAAATTTTTGATCCTATTAAAAGAAAGCAAACTTGCTTAGAAGTTACTAAAATAAAAAGAAATTATAAGAAATCTGAAAAGCATTTGCATACTAAAACATCTGAAATGCCTCTATTTTTAGGCTCCTAATGGGAATAAATGTTAATGAGATACCAATGAATTTTCATGACACTTTAAGACAACATAATTATTTCAAAGATCAAGATACATTTCCCATTACTGCTTTGTTCTGCTGTAATATCTTGGACCACCTAGGCATTTTATTTCGATGAAGAACTCAATCAAGATAAAAGGCATTGTTTGCAGATATCTAGACACATTCGTAATGAGAAATACGGACAGCATCAAGACGCAAAATCAGCTTGTCAGCAGACTGCTTGAAGAACTTGATTTCCCTTCAAGCTATTGACCATTTTCGATGCCAAATTTAAAACGCAAACTCACCACATTTTAAGAAAATGCAAGAAAAAAACAGACCTTAATGGAAAGTTTCTCTTTTAGCACTTAGGTTTGAAAGCTCCTGATGACCTTAGTTCCATGTATGCAGGGAATGGAAGAGAAAGCTTCCTCTTTCATCAAGCAGGCTCTATTTACCTCATTAAATACAACGTGACCATCAAACACACAATCACGTAAATAAAGACCATCTTGTTCTCCGCTGTCTATAGCTGCAGAACTAAGAATTCTGCAGAAGACTTAGTTCTAAGCCTTCTTGACTTCTAAATGCTTTATCTTGCAACTTTATATTCTAGCTGGTAATAACTCCCAAGGCGGCGGGGGGAGCCCCCAGTAATCTACTCTTTATGGATATTCAAGGGGGATATACTTTTTCAGTAACTGTAAATTGTAAGGCAATTTATACATAAACCTCAGTTTGTTATCCTTAAAAATACTGATGAACACCCCTCTCTATTCACATTCAAATGTCTTTCCTCAAGTTCACTAAATCTCTTTTCGAAAGTGTTTTAGAATGTAATTAATGTGTTGTAATGCACTTCCTCATCACCATAAGCTGTTTTTCAGGCAAGTTCGACTTTGGAGAAATGGCAGATGAAATGCTTTAAAGATTATTTTGGAGGAGAGAAGTCAGATTCACTTGTTGCCAGATGAAGATGATCTGGTTGACAGATGAACATTTATGTTATATTATTAAACAAACTGGTAACTCACCCCTACAGCTACCATCATGCTCCCATGTAATTTTTAATTTGTTCAGAAAATAATACTGTGTTTTACCATAGCCTTAAAAAATGAGCATCCTGAAACTACCTGATACTCAAGTCAAAGTCAGCATACTTGCAGTTTCCTCACCATCTTTTTTTTTATGATTTCTTTTTTTTTTTTTGGTAGCTGGACATAAACCCACCATAAATGTTAAAGCAATCATAACATTTAGCCCCTGGCTACGTGACAGAATGTCCTTTTTCTGTACCACAGGTATCCCAAACTCCTGTGCTATGAGTGGACAGGCAGGACTTAAGGTGCTCAGAAGGAAAGAAAGGTCAAAATGTATCAAATGAAGCAACAGGCAGAACCTGGGTGACATTATCTACACTTTCTTTCATTGCCAAAAGATGCTCATTGTTTCAGCAACCATTTTGGATTAACTGTGTAATTCAAGAGATTTCTGCAGTAATTTCTGTAGCACTTGTCAACCTCCCTGTGAATGAACACACTCACCACACAGTATCAGACCTTCTTCACTGACACCAGATGTAATGCAGAAGGCTTCCCAACAGTTCTGAAAAAACTTGCTTCTGAACATGTTCCTGCAGGTGTAACTCATCACTATATAACAGGACTTGTACAGGTTACTACTACCACCATCACCTTAGGTGGCACTTACTAGACATTCTTGAGGACAATTTTGGCAGAACAGCCAAGAATTAGTATAGCACCAAAACTAGAAAGAGTTTGTGGTGGCCATGAACCCTGCTCCCCACCTCTTACGGGTCTCACTGCACGTATGACAACATACATCTACAACAACAGTGTAACTTGGTTCTGCTGATGGAACAGCACAGCAGGTGCTGGAGTCTATACAGATAAGGACATTAACCTGGTCTCATTCATCAAGGTTGCTTAAAGAAAAGGATAGGGGCAAAAAATAAATACATAAAAAAGCTTCCTAACACTTTTTGCAAAGCCACTAGCCTGGTGAAACAGTCCAGTTTGAGACGCAAACACTGTAGGCAGATCAATGCTACGGAGCTAAAAGCTTTTCCTCCCTCCTCCTGCCTTTTGTCTGCTGCTCATACAGCATAACTGGCTCCTAACACTGGATTCCCATTTTCTTCTCCTTGCCATCTGCCTTTTAATCTTGCCGAAGGCCCTCTTCGCATTAACTTAATCAGCGCCTCCTTCAAATGTAATTTTAAAAGCCTAATAATTCTAATTTTCCCTGCATTTCTTACTTAAGTGAGACCAAGGAAAACAGAACTGAAAGAATTTAAATTAAGCACAATGATTTAACTGAAATACCCATCTCAAACTTTCATCTCTACACTGCCCACACAGAAGGTAATCTCTCTGTGTACTTCTAGCAGAGTAAAAGGCATTTTACAGATCATTAATTGTCACTATAGTCTTGCAAAAACACTGCATATGAACAAAAAGAAAGGACGGAGATTTCAATTTAATAAAGATACCCAACACAGACAAAACTTTAGCACTTTGCAAACAAATTACACCATGGTTTGCAATAACTTAGAGGCACGCTTCAACCAGAACTCATTTTCAAGATGATTGCTAGGATCACTGCTTGGCATACAGAATTGCAGCACAATCACAAGAAATAGGGATAGCGTACGTTTTGAGAAATTACCTCATCCATCTGTCAGCCCCAAAAGAGAACCATCTTTACTGATGTCGCCATTCCCGAGAGAGGTTTATCCAACCTGTTTTTAAAACAAGATTCTGCAACCTTTCCAAGTTATATCAGTATTCGTACCACCTAACCTAAATCCTGAAGTACCACATTACTTTTCTCATCCAAAGTGAGCACGTAGAACAGCCTGTACACCTCCTCAACGCAGCTGCCTTTTGTAGATTTAAAACTTAGTTATTTTCAGTTTTCTTTGGCCTAGGCCAAACGTTTCCGACTCCTTCCATTACGCCGGACATACCACGTGCTAGGCTTGTGATCATTATTTTCTGCTAACTTTCTCCAGTTGGCCGACACGAAGTGTGCTACACAAAATTGGGCAGAATGCTCGACATAAAACAGGGTTGCATCACGTATTTTACAGGCCATAATTCTGCTTGTACATTCCTGTGTGATGCTGGAATTTTTTACCGTGGAAAATAATGTTGATTCATGTTCAGCTTTTCATTCAGTACAATACCCAGATCCTTTCCTAAGGAACAGCTGCATAAGCTGTTTTTATCATCATTCTATGTTTCTGCAGCTGCGTTTTTGCCCAAATGTAGTACTTCCACATGTCTGTAGGGAGTCACCACTTGCTTTTCCTTCAGACCACTTCTCTAAATTGTAAGCACCGCTATGAATCCTAATCCTGTCCTTCAGCATGCCTGCAGCACCTCTCAGTTTTATGTCACCTGCAAGTGTAACTGGCAAACTCATCTGCTGCATCAAAGTCCTTAACTAAAATACTTAACTGTAAAAAGCCAGGAAATATTCTGCTCATATTGCTGCTTTTTTCTTCTTCTTCTTTTTTTTTTTTCCTCCCTCTCTCTTTTTTTTTTTTTTTTTTTTTTTTGGATAGTGAAATGGCCATAATTTCCCAGGCAGGTCTGCAGTCCCACTGACAGAATTTATTCCAGGGCATAGCTCCCCTTGTTTATCAGCTTATTAGAATGGCAGGAGAGAAAGTATCAAAAGGTTCACTTAAGTTATAAGACATCAACAGATCCTCCTCTGTTCACAAGGTCTGTCACCCTATCAAAGAGGGAAACTAAATCAGTTTTGACATTATTTGTTCTTGAGTCAGCTCTTACTCATTGTCCTGTCATCTTCTCTCGGCTTTCAAACAGCAAAGCAATCAGTTGTTTCAGTATTTTAAGAGAAATCAAAGGTAACTTGACAGGGCCAACAAATCAGTTGTTCCTCCTTTCTTCATTTTTAAAGAGCAGTTTTGTGTTTGCTGTTCTCCACTCTGTCACCTCACCTGCACCCCATCATTTCTGAAAGGCACA
This sequence comes from Phaethon lepturus, assembly GCF_000687285.1. Taxonomy (NCBI): domain Eukaryota; kingdom Metazoa; phylum Chordata; class Aves; order Phaethontiformes; family Phaethontidae; genus Phaethon; species Phaethon lepturus. Next base: position 46,102 of record NW_010521428.1, on the reverse strand, counting down.
GCACTGAGATCATCTCAGGAACTGGCTGAAGCAAACTACACGGAGCTCAGCCAGGCCCCCAACAGTTTAAAAATCATTTCAGAAAATCAAGCACTCGAACATGTTTCATCTTAAGAGGTGAGACATTGTCCTCTGGATGTGCCCCACTGGCTGCAGAAAAGGTAAAATTTTTAAAAAGGTTTTTAGCATCTAGCTAAAAACAGATGTTAACCTTCTAAAGCTAAAGTTAGAGGACACAAACCCTAAACTCCATCTTATGCCGTGTTAATTCTTCTCTGTCTAGGTAGCCAAAGTCTGACATAACTAGCAATTTGGGTTCACTCTGATACAATTTACAAAAAGCTTTATCTTCCTGATCTTATTAGTTTGACAGTCTGTACAAAAAAAATTCCCCTGAAATTACTAATTCCTTCCCGCTTTAACATGATTATTTTATCATGTCTTTTTCTTATACCATCCAGTTCTTGCATCAGGATACATAACTGAGTTTTGTTGCCCAATACATTTCCTCTTTCCTTCATGGTTATCTTACTGAGTCAAGCTACAAAATCCCATGTATCATACCAGTCAAGGGAATTATTCTTCCAAGTGTACACCAAGTAAATACCTTTGAACATATAACATCTCTTACTGTTTATTCACTTGATATCCTGTGTTCTCTGCTTTCCAGCACTGTGATCTGCTACCCTCCTCCTCCATTCCCCATGCTCAGTACTCCGACTGTGAGAAATGTGATATCCCCTTTTGTTTTACCTCTCACCATAGCGAGCATTCTAAAGAAAATTGTGCTAATAGACACATGATATAGTCCCCTCTCTTCAAACAGAGATGTTTGGTTACTTTAAACACAGAAAAAACAAGGATAGAAACATGTATTGACGTGCTTGAACTCACAATTTTTACATCTCTCTCCTTACAAATCCACCTACCACGTCAGTCAGAACATACAGACCTCACTTGTTTTTAATTCCGTTTTGTTAATTTTTAATTATTTGGTCTTACATTTATGTCTTCACAATGTGAAGACTGTCACTGCCTCGTAACTTATTTTCTGTCATTTTCAGAACACTACCCACCAACAGCTTAGTATCTGTGATGCTTGCAGCTTTCTTTAGAAAGCAGGGTAGTTGAAACGGCCTTGGAACTGGAAAAAAGATACTGCAAAATGGTGCAGCAAATAAAACCACCAGATAAGCCTCTTCCCTTGTGCCCTTGCTATGCATATGCTTTTGTGCTAAGGGGATGTAAAACAGTAACACCAGCACAAAATTACTTATACAGCGGTAACCTCTAAATGTATTTATGAAAGCTGCACAACTTACGCAATCTTGGCACACACCGAGCACTTCCACTGCCCATCAGTTCCCACGACACGACACTTATTGCAAACTCGAAGTTTGCAGGCTTGGCACAGGTCTCCTCTGTCAAAGATTAAGCCCAGGCTTTTCTGACAGCAAACACAGATCCTGTTGTTGTCCTGTTGACAATGACGGTTTCCACCTTTCCTTCTCACTTCCAGGAGCTCATTTTTCAATTTCCTAGAAGCAAGAAAATAAAATCTTTTAATTTAGAGATGCAACTCAATGATCTGTACAAATTTTTTAACAGATTAAGATTTAGCGCTAAAAACCATAAGACACAAATAAGTACAGCACAATTTTTTAATATATTTGCTGTATTTTTTGACAAACATGACAAAGAAGAGTAAATCTGTCTTCCAGCTCTCAGACATGCAGTCAAGAGGAAAATCTTGTGGTAGATCAGTATAAGTAACTGCAGACAGCTGAGCAGTCCTGGACAATTGGTAAACCATATTTGCCTGTCCCTCATCAATAATTCAAGTCATGCTGAGCCCATGTTGACAGCAGCTCAAAACTGTGACTATCCCGTGCATCCACAGAAGGAGAAGAAGAAAATCTTAGTGTGCATTTAATACTATGCTGGTGTAGAATTAGCAAGGAATGCATATACAATTTTGCATTGGCTATTCAGAGCCCAAAAAAACCCAAACCAAAACATCTAAATAGATAGTGGTGTTATGCTCTGATGACACAATTTAAAAAAAAAAAAAAAGGAGAAAGTCAGTTCAAATAATGGAACTTGCAGATTACCAGTTCTGCCACTGATTCTGCAGGATAAAAATATTTGCATTTCCAACCTAATTTTGAAGGCTGCAATCTCAACGGTGCATGAGTTGGGTCCTTAATGACAAAATAACCATAAGGGAGATGTAACTACTGTATTTCCAACAGCAAAAGAAGGAATTTGAAGAGAAAGAGTGAGGAAGGATAACAGGAAAGGCAGTTTTCTACGGCTATCTTCCCAAACCAGGGACTCAAGCAAGACCCTGTCACAACCCAAACCTCTCAATAATAGCTCTTTGTACCCTGGTTCCTGACCTCAACTCCAGAGTTTTCCTTCCCATGCCACAGCCTCTAGTTCTTACCTCTCCCACCCCAACCCACAGAACCATCTAGGTTGGAAGGAAACATAGAAAGTCACCTAGTCTAAACTCACAGCCAAAGCAGGGCAAAATTGGGTTCATCAAGGCGTTGTCCAACTGGATCTTGAGGTAACACAGTAACTCCTAGTAAAGAGTCTACAATGTCTCTGGGCACCTGTTCCAGAATCTGACTAAATTCATGTTTGGTTTTTTGTTGTTTTTGGTGTTTTTTTTTTAAAAAAAAAAGCCTTCCTAAGATCTAACCAGAATCTCCCACATTCCAGCTTGTTCCCATTGGCTCTTCTCCTTTCACTGTGTACCTCTGAAAGGAGCCTGGCTCCATTTTTTCTATACCATCACACTAAGGACTTGAAGACAGCAATCACATCTAGACTTTGCCTTCTCTTCTGAAGGCTATGCAAATCCCTCCACCTCTCCTGCTACGTCACGTGCTCCGGCCCCTCATCATCTTGAAGGCCCTCCATTGACCATGCTCTAGCATGTCAATGCCCCTCCTGTTCTGGGAGCCCCAAACCGGAAACTGTGTTCCAGATCTCGTCTCACAATTGCAGAATAGAGGGGATAATCACTGCTCTCAACTGCTAATGTAGTTCTGTATGTGGTCAAAATTGTTATGACCTCTCAAGACTTTTCAGATGAAGCTCCATCCACCCCAGGCTCCTCTTACCCTCCTCAAACTTTTCAATAAACAACCTACAAGTCCCCTGCTCTCTCCAGGCTCCTTCCTGACTTCCTCCCTCCTGCCAAATCCCTATCTTAAGCTCCTCCATCCTTTCAAACTCTTCCTGCACTCCACTCTACCCTGGAATACCTCCTCCCCAGGGCCCCAGATCAGCAGCTGTTAGGGGTTTTTTTTTCAGTTTTACATGCCTGGGCGTTGCTGTGTCCCCGTCTCCTCACCCTTCCCTACACTCTCTTTCATGCACTGCCATCAGCCAAGAGCCTCCAGGGTCCCTCTATCATGAAGCACTCCAATCACTGCAATCACAATCCCTGCGTACATATAGATGCTTTAAGGGGGATTAAAACACCTGGCTGCCAGCTTCACCTAAAGATCAGTAAAAAGGCATCAGGAAGAAAAACACTTTGGGAAGATAAAACCAATAAAAAATTGCAGGTTGCAGCCCAGTGAAGGAGGCCGGGAGCATTGCTTAGGCCACCGGGGACTAAGCTCTGACAGAATTAGGTTATTTGTGGATACACTGCCTTGCTAAAAGGTTGGCTAGCGTTCTTCTTCCCACCGGGATCCCATGAACAACAGCTGCTCTGCAGCCACCTGGCCTGCAGATGCTCAACCTCTGACAGCTTTTGAAAAAGGGCATGTCCGATCTCTCCAGGCAGCAACTACAAATCCTGTCAAGTATTTTCCTCTGTTGGCCTCTATCCAAGAGAGATTTCTTCATTCTGTTTTGGACCCTTCTCCCACGTTCAATCCAAACAGCCTTTCTCTCATGCCATAGCCTTGAAAAGTCTGTCCAGGCTTCATGAGCTTTCTTCATACTTCGCTAATTGTTCTTGCAGTTTATCGATTGCGTCTTACATCTACCTACCTCCTGCAAAGATACACTTAGTTACAGGTCCATGTCTAACTTTTTCTTCTGTTGGTTAGCCAGTTTGAAATGCAGGTGGGTGACCTGCCCTACAGCAACTGCCAACCGCACTGCCATATTGCCATTGTACACTGGGAAGGCAAATGATCACCTCTTTTGCCATGCCCTTGTTGGATCGACCTCCTAAACAAGCCTCCTTTCAACCAGCAAAAGCCAATTTATCTGCTTCTTCTGGACTGAGAACTAAAGGCAAAAAACCCCCAACCCTGCTAATAGAATGCTCTCGGCCACACCATTTTAAAAGAGATACCACATCTATCCACTTGAATAACACATCCACCTTTCAGTGCTTGTGAAGACATCTAATTATCACTGAGGTTATGGTCACTTACATTTCACTAAATATCAATCAACATTCACAAAATGCATGATGATTAACTGTCTCCCCTCTCAGCAGTGTGAATTTGTCAGAGACAAAGCACTGTGCCACACAGCCCTTTTATCTTAGTACAGCCACTTTTAGTACCAACTGATCTCAGGGAAATTTGTTAAGATTCGATCGTGCTTTCACACATTGCAGCACTTTCCAGGTTCACCCCCAACGCTCTCCCTGTCACAGCTGAGTATCCTTCTTCACCAGGAATTCTTAATCAGGCCAATACTTGGTGTTTCTGTCCCTCCCTCCCACTTTTTATCTTTCTGGAGCTTTCTGAAGTCACCCACTTGCTGCACTCCTCCTGCGCTGGGTCCACCCAATGAAGAGCGCTCAAAGCTGCAACGGGGAACGCTGCTGTCAGGAGACTTTCAAGCGTGGAAAATGCTTGAGAAAAGAGAAAGAGAAGAGGACAGGCAGATCCAGCTTGCACCTGCCACCTGGATCATCACCTTCAGCTGTACTAGTTCTACCTTGCCCCTGTGAGCTGACAGCAGACAAGGACACACTGTCCAGCTGCAGCCCTGGGACTACTCCTTTCTTCCATGTGGTCTCTTTGGCATCTCAGCTGCTCCTACTCCTCATAGGCCAGCCCCAACAGCTGGTCTAACTTACTGGTACAGCGGTGACAGCTACGGTCTATGTCTAAGTACAACAAGCAAACACTAACAGGCTCAGCTTTGCTCAGCTTCCCCACACAAAACTCTCTCTGCATCTGTACTGGGTTTACATGGCAAGGTTTTGGCGGTTGGGGGTCTTCAGGGGTGGCCCCTGTGAAATGAAATCAGGGGCTGTGCCTTTGCAGGCAGAGCTGGTTTCAAAACAGACCCATTGCTGGCCAAAACTGAGCCCATCAGCAATACTGGTGACGCTTCTGTGATAACATATTTGAGAAAGGGGGAAAATGCTGCACAGCAGCTGTGAGAGAAAGAGGAGTGAGGAACACGTGAAACAGCCCCACAGACACCAAGGTCAGTAAAGAAGGAGAAAGAGGAGCTCTAGGCACCGGAGCAAAGATGCTCCTACAGCCCACGCAGAAGATCATGGTGATGCAGGTTGTCTCCCTGCAGCCCATGGAGGACCCAATGCTGGAGCAGGGTCCTGGCAAGAACTGCATCCCATGGGGGACCCACAGAGGAGCAGTTTGATCCTGAAGGACTATATCCCTGTGGAAAGGACCTATGCTGGAATAGGGGAAAAAGGGTGAGGAGGAAGGAGCGGCAGAGAAAAAGCTTTATGAACTGAATCACAACCCTCATTCCCCATCCCCCTGCACCACTTGGAGCAGGGGAGGAGATAGAAGGTTCGGCAACCAAGGAGTGAAGCTGAGCCTCGGAAGAAGGCAGAGGTCGAGGGGAAGGTGTTTTCAGTTTTGTCCCTGTTTCTCTGTATACTACTTTTTTTTTTTTAATTGGCAATAAATTAAATTAATTTCCCCCAAGTCGAATCTGTTTTGCCTGTGGTAAGCAACCTCCCTGTCATTATCTTGATCCATGAGTTTATCATCTTATTTCCCCGCCGTGTTCCGGTCAGGGAGGAAGCAAGAGAGTAGCTTGGTGAGTGTCTGGCAGCCAGCCAAGGTCAACCCACCACAGCCCTGTTTCCCCCTCTTTCTGCTCGTCTGTTCTAAGTATCCTTCAGCAGCAAAATAACCTTACTAGTAGAGGGGAGACTACTTACAGGGTAGGACAAATCAACCTTAAACACTCTGCGCACAAAATGTTCTCTCATTGTTTACCTGCCTCTTACCAGAGTTTCATCTGGCCACCAATCCACAATAATGGCAACTTAGGCATTTGAAAAATCTTGGAATTCTTAAATCCCTTCAAAAACCTCTCCCCTCAGAGTCATGTGATTGATTCAACACTAAAATAATACTCAGTATTTTAAAAAATCATATTCAGTTCCATGGGTACGTTCAAGCTTTTCTTAAACCACAAGGGACAGGCTTTCCTCTTCCGTCCACTCATTCACAAGGAAATGTAAGAGAACTCACATGCTGTGGGCTAAGAAAACACAACAAACCCCGAGGGCTTCTGATGGTATAATAGAAGCTAGTAGCACTGAGACTTTCTTATTTCAGCTGGAGCACAGAAACGGTCCTCAGCTAGCTGGACCAGATTCCTGTCAACACATAGTATTGGTTATCCAGTCAGGAGGGAGACATTGCAAGCAGAAGAGTTCAAGATAAGCAATTGAATGTTATAGATCCTCCTAGATTCCCTGAAACACAAGAAAGGAGAGGGGAAGCATTTCTGTGGTGCAAAAGTCAAAGAAGTGCAGCCAAACAAATACACCTGGGCTTATTTAATTTCTCAGGTAAATATTATTTCTCATCATAAAGACATATCTTTTCAATAAAATAACTGCTTCTAAACAAGAATTTGTTTAAGTTATTAACACATAAAATTCTTGGGATAAGTCACAGCATTAGGGCATGAAGAGTATTCACAGGAACAACTTTTACAGTGTACTGTCCCAAATGTTGCTAAGGTCTCTGGAAGTTTTTCTACAGTGAAAGGCACCAACTGTTACATGCTTTATTCTAAAACCAGCATTCAACAAAGCCCTACTTAGTAAGGTCTTATTTTAAAATACATAGAGGAAAAGAACAGCTAGAACTTGCCAAACTGCTTGAAGCACAAG
>NW_010521428.1:33652-38991 GCF_000687285.1 Phaethon lepturus | reverse complement strand
CCTGCACAAGCTTCATCTTTCCAGTGCTGAAGTCTACAATACAAAATCACAGAATAGTTGAGAAAGGGTTGGAAGGCATCTCTTGAGACCAATCTAGTCCAACCCTCCTGCTCAAAGCACAGTAAGCTGTATCAGGTTGCCCTGGATTATTTCAGTACTTCCAAGGATGGAGATTCCACAGTCTCTCTGGGCAGAACATCCAGTGTTCAACCACGCTCACAATAAAAACATTTTTTCTTCTGTTTAGATGCAATTTCATGTACTTCAGTTTGTGCCCACTGACTCTTGTCCTTTCACTGGGTACCACTCAGAAGGGTCTGGCTCCATCTTCTTTAATGCCCATTAGGTATTTATACATATTAATAAGATCTCCCTGAGCCTTCTCTTCTCTAGGCTGAACTGTCCCAGCTCTCTCAGCCTTTCCTCATATGAGAGATACTCCAGTCCCTTAGTCATCTTCATGGCTCTTTATTGGACTCCAGTATACCCATCTCTCTCTCATACTAAGGAGCTCAGCCACAGCTTATTTATGAAGATCTTACAGGACGCTTCCCTGAAGTCTAAGCAGACAACACCCAATGCCCTCCCCTCATCTACCAGGACAGTCATTTCATCATAGAAGTTTATCAAGTTGGTCAAGCATGACTTCCCTTGGCAAATCCATGCTGACTACTCCCAATAATATTTTTGTCTTTAACAGGCCTTAACATGTCCAGGATTAGCTGCTCCATCACCTTCCCAGTGATCAAGGTGAGGCTGTGAGGCTGTCCACATCTCTCGTGTACTGGGGAACCCAGAACTGGACCCAGGACTCCAGATGTGTCTTACCAAGGCTGAGCAGGTGGGAAGGATCACCTCCCTTGAGCTGATGGTGACACTCCACCTAATGCAGCCCAAGGATGCTATTGGTCGTCTTTGCCACAAGGGCACATTGCAGGCTCAGTCAACTTGATGTCCACCAGGATGTCTTCTGCCAAGCTGCTTTCCAGGCAGTCAGCACCAAGCCTATTCCGCCCCAGGTGCATCACTTGATGTTTTCCTTTGTTGAACTCCATGAGACTTCTGTCAGCCCTTTTCTCCAGCCTGTCAAGGTCTCTCCAAATGTCAGCACACTCATGTGGTCTACCAACCACTGCTCCCAGTTTTGTATCACCTGTGAATGTGCTGAGGATGCACTCTGTCCCATCATCCAAGTCATTAATGAAGATCACAAACAGTACTGGCCTCCGTATTGACCCTTAGGGCACAACAGCTAGACTTCGTCACTGATCATAACCCTCTCAGCCAGTTCAGTCTGCCTCACTGTCCATTTACATAGCCTGTGCTTAATCTCTGATAACATCTTCATTGACAAACTGGTGGTGTCAAAAGCCTTGCTAAAGTCAAAATAAACAACATCCACTGCTCTCCCCTCATCTACCAAGCCAGTCATTTCATCGGAGGTTATCAGGTTGGTCAAGCATGAATTCCCCTTGGTGAATCCATGCTGACCATTCCTGTGGACCTCCTTGTCCTTCACGTGCCTGGAAGTTGTTTCCAGGATTAGTTCCATCACTTTCTCACAGATCAAGGTGAGGCTGACCAGCCTGTAGTTCCTGGCCCGGGTTTTCCTTCTTGCCCTTTTTGAAGATACAAATGACATTTGCTTTCCTCCAGTCCTCAAACACCTCTCCCAGTCACGATGATCATTCAAAGATTATTGAGAGTAGCCTTGCAATGACATCGGTTAATTCCCTCAGCACTCATAGGTACATCCCATCATGGCTTATGGACCACTCCAGTATGTTTAAATATTCCCTAACCTAATTCTCCTCCACTGAGGGCAAACTTACCTTGCCCTGGCCTTTCCCCAATGATCTCAGGGGTCTGGGATTCCTTAAGAACTGTCTTACCAGTAAAGAGTGAGGAGAAGGCAGCATTGTGCACCTTGGCCTTTTCCACATGCTTTGTCACTAGGTCCTTCATTCCATCCAGCAGTAGGCCCACACTTTTCCTAGCCTTCCTTTTGCTGCTGATGTACTTGTAAAATGTTTCTTGTTGCTTTTACCTTCCCTTGCCAGATTTACTTTCAGGTGGATTTAGGGTTTCCTGATCCTATACTTGCATGCTTAGACTCCCAGGTCACTTGTCCCTACTTCCACCTCTTGTGCGTTTCCTTTTTACATCTATGTTTTGTCAGGAGCTCCTTGTTCGTCCATACAGGCCTCCTGTCACCTTTACTTGCTTTCCTGCTTGTCATGATGGACCATTCCTGAGCTTGGAAGAGGTGATCCTTCAAAACAAACATCATCCAGCATCACCACCACCCCCCAAAAAAACCCCAACCAAAAACCTGAATCAAAAAACCCACACCAACTAGCTTTCTTGGACCTCTCTTCTCCCCAGTACAGTCTCCCATGAGACTCTTCCCAGCAAGTCCCTGAACAACCAAAAAGCTGCTCTCCTGAACTCCAGAGCTGTGATCCTTTCTGCTTTCTTCCCTCCACTCAAAAACTTGAGCTCCACCCCTGGCGACTGCAGCAAGGCTATCCAACCTTCACATCTCTGACCTGTTCTTCCTGGTGGGCAGATTTATGTGGATATGCTTAGCATAGGCCCCCTTCCAGCCCATTTTCTTGATTACAACGTTTCTCGTGTTCACCTCACTCCACTTAATTTGCTTGCCAACTTGGACCACCATTTCTTTACTTGATCATTGGTCATTCTCTCTCTGTCTCATCTTTTTCATGGTCTCCTGTCAAAACGGTGAGTTTTTAGACAGTAGAACTGCCAGCCAGTGTTCAATAGAGGTAGTCTTTAAGAGACAACTGTATTTTCATTTTTTATTCATTTTTGCAAGGACTTGGTCAATCACATACCATAGAACTAAAGGGGCACATACAATTCAGTTCCAGTTTCTACTGGTACTTGAACACCTGCGTGCAAAACAACAGCCTGAACCTTGCTGACACCAAGTGTCAGGGTAACTCAGAAAATTAATATTGTTAATCCTCAAATCTCAAAAGGGTTAAAATACTTAGCAATAGCAAAGGCTTATTTTTCATGCCAGATTTATTTCCAGTGGCTCATTTTTACTTAAAAAAAAATAAAATCAAAAGTGACCCATTGCATATCAGGAACTCCACAGGCAGTTTGATGCCATCTCTTTGGTAATTATCAGTGTGTCCTACAGATTGCATCCAGGTGCCTAATGTTGAAAAAAAAAAACCCTCACTGAACTCCTCCCGTTCCATTTTTATCCCCACGTCCTGCAACTTTCAGGCCCTTTTTGCTTAATTAGAAGCATCACTGGGCACAAAGCCTGTGTTTTAAATAGTTCTGATTTAAGATAGGAGAATCTCTATCAGCCCAAACCAATAAACAGTGTATTTTTAAACAAACGCTTGCTTAGAGATCAACACGTTGAAAAACTTATCAATAGTCTTTTGACATTAAAAAGGCTTTATTCCTACTATCCGGTAGGGGTGACTGCAACAGTATTTTCCACTGCTTATGCAATACAAAATCTTGAATTCTTCTCAGATGATAGTTGACCTGCCAACAGCATGAATTCTGAAAAGTGTTTGTTTTCTTGTTTTTTAATACAGATCTGCCTTTGATGACTTTAGAGAACTGAGATAAAAATAAATCAACCCACAGCTTCCCCACTCACTTAAACAAATAAAACAGAAAAATTAAAAAAGCAAGCAAACACTGTATGGACAGATATACTGGATATGAACTTTCTTTTGGGATTCCCTATGCTATTTGTTGAATTGAACTACTGATTGACTAACAAATATGTTCAGATCTTAAGAAAATGAAGAATGAAATGTCTCAAGGGCCAGGAAGAGCAGGAGGAGGTGGGTGAGTCATCTGAAAAAATCCGTCATCATAACAGCCTCTAAACAACCACAGCCTGGCTGCACTAGGTACACAATATTGAAAAGGGATAACAAGTGCAGCATGCAGCTGGCCTGACTTACCGCTACTCTTTATCCCCCAAGACAGGAACCAGCTCTATTATAAACTCCCAATTTCCTTTTGCCATTCTAACGTTTGAGCTCTCCTTAATTTTAAAGGAATCTAATTAACCATGCAGTCAGATGCTTTTAATCTCAAATATTAAACAAGAATTAATCTTTATTAATCCTCTCCTAGTAATATGAAAGGGCAAATAAACTCAGCAGAAGCCAATTTAATAAGCTGCTGGAGAAAAAGAATGCTATCATACACGGAAATTTCTAAACCACCTATTATAACAGCTGTTTGATAGAAGATAGCTATTAAAAAGAAATTTGTTACTGCTAAGGATAGCAGGATATTTAGCCATTCCTCTAACTGTGAATTTATATTAAGGTCCCTCTACTGTCTGAGAAATATGTTAAGTGCACTGGAGAAGAGTTCTGTTGTAACTAGTATTGCAGGTAACACTGAATGACTTAATCTAAGCTTTTCCAAATGGGGCCTAAAAGGCCCGTATAAAATATCAAAGCAGGACTAAATAACTAAATAAATAAATAAATAGACTTGGCCAACACCGAATTTGAGAAATTACTCAGTTCCTAGATTAAGTCCATCTAGCAAGCAAATACGAAAACCCGATACCTTGAAATGATGAGGGAAGAAAATGCAGGCAGCAAGGACCACAATTCTACAGGACCCAAACCGAAGAGCCGCGGCCGTAGCTCTTGGCGCAGTTGCCGACCGCCTGCCGGAGGCACAGAGGGGGCCCTAAAAGTGTCTGACGCTTCCCTGCTGAGGCTGGAAGTCACAAGGCAAAGGCACCCGTTCCCTCACGAATGCAGCCTCCAGAGATGGAGTATTCCCAAACCCTTATAATTCTGCAAAGAGGAAGAAGCAATGAGAAGCCTTAACAGATCCATTTTTTCTTCATGGTATGCTTTACCCTAGAGAACGTTTACTCCCCAAATACAGAAAAGTAGAATAGCTATACTGGTGGAAGAGGCAAGGCTCTCACTGCTCAAGTCATTCTCTTAAATTAATGCCATCATTTCCTCTAACTCAGTAAGTACGATCCACTTGCTTTGAATCACATTTTTTTTTTTAACATCAAACTGATTTTTTTCTTTTTTTTTTTTTTAGTAGGATTTTGGAAAACTTTTTATTTTGAAAAAAATTTATGCAATGGCATACATGATTCCTCAATTTGATTTTCAAATTTCTCCTGCATCTTCCTTCTCCCCCTTTCAAAAAAACTTTTTCATCCTAAGATGTAGAGCAGCAGAATCCAATTATTCCCAATTTTATTTTGCCATTCTAAGTTTACAGAGTTCAAAGAGTCACAAAAAATTACAGTTAAAAAAACCAACCTGTCCTTAACTAACAATAATTAAAGA
>NW_010521428.1:0-33621 GCF_000687285.1 Phaethon lepturus | reverse complement strand
AGCAGGAAAAAAGTTTAAACAGCTGAAATTGCTCCAGTCTTGCACCTGTTATTAAGAAAGTTCTCTTTCCTGCAGAGATGAGTTGACATAAACCCTCTTTCTGAAGCTGTGCAGCTGTTAACTTAGATGCTAGAGAATTTTTCTGTGTAGGAATTTGTATCAACATACTTCTGGAGGCTGAGGGAGAAAGGAAATTTCCTCCCCAGACTGATTCCCAGTACCTCCTCAAAATTCAACCAGAGTCCCTCCACTGTCTGACGCAATATGTGGAATGTAACAGTAAATATTGCTGACAGTTCACGAAAGGATGGGCTATTACCAATTTCCATTAAGATCTCCTTGCATTGTAAAATCTAGCCATTTGAATACCTGATGTATTTTTAAGTTCCTGTTTTATAAGCACAGATTTTTCACATTTTGCTTAAGTAACATCTGTATGGTAAAAACTGTCTTAAGAATATCTGACTATGCAAGTATACTGGTGACAATGAAAGGAAACAGGGAAAGCAAAGAATGAATTTGCAAAGGAAAAGAGAACCGGCATAATGAACGGCAGAATGGAGCCCAGTGAGCAGCAGGAAAGAAGGCATGAGAAATGAAATTATAGTGGATGCAAACTTCTGAAGTTGAACCTTTTCCTGAGTACCTCCCTCATCCTCTCTAGGATTACTAAGGTTAAAAAAAAAGGGGGGGGGAGGGCAAGTTGATTGTTGGTTTCTTACTAGTCTTTGATAAAATAAATGGCACTCGGAGCATGAGAATTAATCACCATCAGAAATTCTTTCACCAATGGAAGATCTTCATTCTTGAAGAACATTGGAGAGCAAAACCGGCATCTCTACCCTTAGCGTACTGGCAGTAGTAACCCCTTTTGATGGAAAAGTCTCTGGTTCAAAGAATAACAATGTGTTACAGCCACTTGACAAACGCGATAGCTGCCAGGCAAGCAACCTCCTAACTTCCCATACACGTATGGATGAGCAATACGCTTCAATATAAGGACTCTTTCCTTCAAATATTTATAGGCAATTTTGCAAAAACACAGACCATGTACCATACTATATGCTCTCTTGCAATCATTTTGTGTTTATAAACAAGTCCAAATGTATACTCGGCAGATACGTCAATTCCCATTCCCATTACTCAGACTTAATTTTTTTTTTCTGAAGTACTTGCCGGTAGTTACCACATGGTGGTATCCATGCTAACAGTTTCTCCTATATTGTAATGAAGTTAATACCCTAAATTGCTTCTGTGGATCTCTTCGAACCGATAAGGAGATGCCGTTTCAGTTAACTGAGAAGGCAGGAATGCCAGCTTTCCTTGTCAATACCGATCTGGGGCTGGTGCAATTCTTACACAACTTCTGGTAACCTAAGTGCTGAGGGGATGACTCAAGTAATAACCCGATAAAACCTTATCCTTGGAAGAAATTGGCATGTTCCTTCTTTGTTTCCTCAGTTCAGCAATTAGTACGCTGGTATCTTCTCTCCTAAAAGTATGGTATTCACAACTTCGCTTTGTAAAGACCGAAAAGAACCTTTGTATGTTAAAAGAAGTCTAGGAAAATAGTCAAGGTGAGAAAGCCATGTTCATGAGCAGTAAGCGTCTCACGCCTGTTTGCGCTGTGGCAGCACAATGCTATTGAGTTGTAGAGCTAGCTCCAAATGTAAAAATGCTACGCCCATCAGACCCAGTTCCCGGCGTACCACCATGGCGGGGAGGATGCAGTGAGGCTGCTGTTGGAACAGAAACAAACCAGCATCAGTCAGGTGAAACACACCTACCATAAGCTACACCGCCCTCTCGGCAAATCTCTTTCGATTTAGCATTGATTTCATGACTTGTGACACTACATCTTAAAAGGGATATGGGTTTTCCAAAAAAGGGTCTTAAAAGAGCAAAACTATTTAAAAATAGTAAAAGGATGGGGATATAAGAAAAAAAATACGTTTCAGTCCAAAACATGCTGTTCAGAATGTCTTGGCTGACGTTACCTGGTTGCCAGTTTCTCACAGCAATTCACACGTTAAAAAAACCCTACTTTTTCACCCTCAGTATGGTCAAGTTCAGTATTTTTAGCTATTTTAGTTCTATGTAATTTAATGATTTCACTCAAATAATCTTAGCATTTGAAAACAATCATGATGGTCATTCAACTGACGTCAAAAGCATTGTAGAGCAATGTTTAGAAACCTGTAGGTTTTTTGCACAAGTAATCTACTAGCAGCTTTAAATTAATATTCAAAGAAGGTTTCCAGTCACACAAGATGCACGCTTCAAGTTAAGAATATAAACCTTAATATTTACTAGGCAGGTTGCTTATTTGTATTATCAAAACTAGACCACAGAAAGAGTACTTGCTGCCTTCTGTGTTTCTCTCGCATGCAGGTGGAATACTTGTACATCAAATAAAAATCCAAGAACAGCCACCTGCACTCCGGAACACAAGCACGAGCAGTGATAGTGAAAATGACTTTTAACAATTTCATTATTAGGACATCCTTCTACACTTACTATTGCTTTCATGTTGAACAGAAGGACCCTTTCAAGTTACAATGGCTTTTGAAGACTAATAGGAACAGAAAAAAAATAATTATCAAGATAGATTCAGAAAGAGTGGAACAGACTAATAAAAATTCATCAGTACAATGTACACATAAGCATCTTCCCAGGATGAAAAATGCCTTGAAAATAAATACAAAGGGACTTGTTCTTCTGCAAAGTACTTCAATAAAATACATAACAGATTGCAGCAAATGGTATTCCAAAGACAACAAATGTTTCTCTGAAGTGTACTTATAAGGCATAATTAAAGATACTCTTGCCAAGCTGTATTCAGAAAGAAAAAAATATAAAGTCTCCCAGGAAGCAGTTACCTACCTAGTTCTTTATAGTTTGTGTATCTTCGAAATTTTTTATATACTACATTCCAATTTTATGAGGCACAGTATGGTCTAGTGACAGTTCTCCAAATATACTCTGAATCTGAAGCCAATTGGTTCATATATGGGTGCTAGAAGTATCTATAAGCATCACATTGCGTTGTTAGTTATCTTAATTAGCACTGTATTTCAGACTAACTTGATTTTCAGCCTTTTTTTAGGGTGGTCTTTCCATTTGTACCAAAAAACCACCAAGCCAATACCACCTGTCGCTTCACTGAACCGCATCCTCCAGAGGTGGTTTGGGTTCTCAGTTGGTTTGGCAGAGTGACTTCCAGTGGTACCAAAAAAAGCAGAAAATTAGGGGTTTTAAGATATCATATTAACAAAACAACAACAAAAAGCCCAAACCAACCAAATGAAAAAGAACCACAAAACCTCATGAGTTTCAACTTTCCACTTGAGATTGGGAAATGACAGTAGTAGAAAAGAAAGCTTTCTGGGGTTTTGGTAGTGATCTGATACATTGCTGCACTTCATACCAATGCCCTTGATCGATGACTACTGGCACGTAACGCACTTCCAAGGCCACCACCTTAGAAAATGGAAACACTTACTTTGAAATGCTTAACCTATTACAAAATAGAGCACAATGCCCAGAACAAACAGTGCCCCATCTGTTTTCTTGTGTTCTGTTTTTTGCTTCATCTGACAAATCACAGAAGAGATGAAATGATTAATTTGCCCGCACCACCACAGAGAAACACCTTTCCTTCCAGTCTTGCAGCAGAAGCAGCAACCAGTTTTAGCCCACTCCATTTAGATGAGCCACTCCGTTTCCCCAGTTAAATGGGCTCCACACCAACAGGGACATTGCACTTAGACTTGGTTCTCTCAAGGTAGAAAGACCTCCAAAACCGGTGGCTAACTCTGCATGGATTTCCAACTAACAGTTTTACACAAAAGAAGCCTCAGCTAGTGCTGAAGGTACATCTCCACAATGCACAATGTCTTGTGCAAATCAAAGGGAAGAACAATGCAGCCTGGCCTTGGAATACATGAACGGAAACCAGCAAAGACTGGGAATCTTCCTTTTGTCATCCATTACAACTCAGCAGCCTCGCCAACACCAAGGGCTGCATACATCCACACTAAGCCTGTTTCTCAGAATCAGCACTGTATAAAAGCTTAAAAGGGCAGCGGAGAGAAGCGAGAGGAAGCAGCAACAACATAATGGAAAAGAATATGAACCTTTGCAGAACTGATACTTAGCTGAACTAACTGAATTTGAGTCATCTAAACTAGCTGACTCTCAGCCTGCCTCCACACAACGTTCTCTGAACTTTGATTTTTACCTTCTTTCCTCAGAAAAGAACACACAGACTCTACTAATATCCCAAGCCTCTACTTCTCCCATCAGTGACTTTTGAGATCCACATCTGAGATTTTCAATTTATTTATTGGTAAATCTAAGTAATTTAAAAATTAAGCATCCCTCCTCCTCCCTACTCTGTAAGTACTGCAACAGAATGAAAAAGGTCACTATCGCACATTTTCCCCGTGTTGTATGGACTCCTGTACAGAGGTAGACGCCTACACTGTCTCCCTGTGACACCCTCCAGACTTCCCCTCTCAGCTAGCTCTGACGGCACAAAGCATACAGCCTCTCTTAAAGGAAGAAAGTTCAAGAGCCTTACTAAAGCCTTGCATTCACAGGGGGGAAATTCAGCCAAAGTGGGCAAAATCCACAGAATCTGAAATTTAAAAACCACTACTGTGTGTTTTTTGCACTTGTTAGCTTTCTTACTCTTTTGCCTTGAGGCAATGGACACAATCTTTTCTTTACAGAGGTCCACACTAGCAAGAAATTTTCTTTTTAACACACTTTACTGTGTCTTTTAATTAACTGTGCCACCTCCCAACACTCATCCTTCTCCCGAGGCATCTAGAAAACCTTCACTGGGTACCACAAAAATATCTATACTATGGACCATATTTTTAAGAACAATAATAAAAATTTACCTTATCCTTTTATCTTCAACTTTTTTCAGATACTCATCTCTCTTCAGTACTCCCAATATTGTTTCCCTTTCATGTTCCAACAAAAATGATAAATTGATGACCTCCAAGTGCTTCGTCATGATTCTTCAACAGCCACTCTTTCAATGACTGCTTTGCCCAATCAGTTCTTCCAATTATTTATTTGCACAAGTCCAAAGGCACGTTTGTGTCAGAGTTACAAGATCCACACGGTCAAGAGGTATTTTGAAAAATGCTTCTTTAGGTTAACCAGGTGTCAAGATTGTATTGCTTCGCTTTCCAACTATGCAAGAAATAAAGGCTTCTTCTTTGTTTCTTCCTCAAGAAAGCCAATTATTTTCCTGGTTCTGAATGCCCTTGTGTCCTGGCTGACGCTCACCGGCTCACTGCAGGCCTTCAGACTGCATTCACAAGCAGCTGCGGAATCAACTTCCCGGCATAATTGTAGTTTGGAGTCACAAAATAGCCACGTACATTTATTTCAAACTACCTGAAAGTCAGAACAAACAAGTGTAGGTGATTTTGACATTAGCACCATGGTCTGATTTGAAAAAGGCTTAATCTAGTAACAGTTGAAAGCTGCCAAAGAATGGCTTGCAGACTATCAGGTTATCTCAGCGGCTACTTATACGTCATGCTTGCTATGTTGTTGTTTATTTACTCGCTAGAGTTTGATTATTATGTTCCCATGAGGGCTTTGCAATTATCTTCCTACTGCAATACATTTACATTACTATATTCACCTTGTAATACTTCCATCCTAACAGCAATAAGCGGGGCGGTGGGGGTGATTCTACTAATTTCCGTGGGATTACTTTAAGGGAAAAGTAAAAATTAACACGTGGAAGGGCTTCAGAGGACAGCACTAAAGGTAAGACTCTCCTCAAAACAAGTATACACCTGCATTTCGGCAAGTCATCTATTACATTCACTTCACAGACAATTCAGAGAAATAGGAACTTTCAAGGAGTGATTTATCCACTCACTGCACACATTTAATTTAGGATGACACGCTCTAGAAATGCCCATTCCCTTCCAGTAAATACAGCAAGAACTTAGAGTGACTTACTAATATGTAGCCACCCAGAAATAAGACAAATTTCACTATTGTTTGGTCATTTCTAAACAGAAAACAACTTCCATACAAAACCAGAAGAGACACCCTAGTCCACACTGGAGCTCTGAATTTCACCCTATTTGGAAAGGGTCACCAGGAAACTGCTTGGAAGGAATCTAAAACTTCTAGTTAACTGGCTGGAACATCCAGCCCTCAGTGTCTCATTAGTAAACATAGAGTTTCACATTGAAACAAGGCACGACCTCCAAAGACACTTTTCCTTAAAAAAAATTAGGCTATGTGAATAGACGAACATTGTACTTTGAAGCATACTCACATTATATACAGTATACAAACATAAACCCAGATTAGATGGACTTAAAATTTAAGAGAGTGTCACACTCCCCTGTGCCAGGTGTAAATCAGCTGAAAGATCATTCCATTAAGTTTCTTACAGCTTTCACCGGTGAGGAAATCCTAAACCACATAACATGCACCATTGGCAGCAGAGGCAACGCTTGCAAAGTAGGATCTAAATCCCACATGAACGGAGGCCCTTCTGAGCCACAGATCAACAGGCAGTCACGGCAAACCCTGACTGTGCTCAGGAATAGGTGGGGAAGAGGTTGGATTTAGGGGACACCACCAGAGGTGGTGGTGAGAGGTTTGAAGGCATGGACAGTGGAAGCACACAGGAAGAGGTTAATGAAGGAGAGGATGGAAGATTCTTCTTTCCGCCCACAGGCACAACCTGACACTGCAACTGATCTCCAAGTTACCACTGCCTTCCATGCCTGACGAGAATAGCTCAGAAACACCAGAGCAGACTCACTGGACAGTGGCCTAGTCAACAAAATTCTGGTATCTTAGGCTGGCAGCTGACCTTTTAGGTGAACTATGTGAATCCTGAATAGAAATTATTGTAGTAGTTTTTGTAAAGACAACAGATACTACATGAGAGTTTGCAATATAGAGAATAAAGCAGAGTATTATGAAGTTTACCAAGTAGGCAGATAAATCCAAATTATATTCATGTTACCTACATCAAAATAAAGATGTTTGTAGTAAAACCTATTATTGTAGAAAGACTATAATCAGCTGAAGTTTTATTCTATTCACAATGGTTTTTGTTGCTTGCTTTCTCTTTCTCACTGAACATACCTGGGAGTAGATCCTTCAGTCCCATTTATGTCAAAAATCTTCTGGGTTTTAACTGTCTGTATCATGTAACATTGTGATTTGTCAACTCGTACTCAGTATTAGCAAGACATAAACCCCACCAATGACAGTCTTAAAAACCAGCATCCTCAAATTTCCCTTATTGCTTTGGTGGGGGAACAGTCTCCAGCACAACATCAAGCATGTCAGCAATACAGCTTTTGTGTTCAGTGCTGCAGTAACATACCTGATGCTGAAATAGCCCAGTTTGTCTGTCTGCCTGCTATCCAACATACATGTACCAACCAGCTAATCAACATTAAGATCTGGACCCACCTCTCCTTCCAGATTTTCTTCTGCACTATGAAATTGCTACTCAAAAATAACAGATTTCCTAACCGGACACTGCCCAAGCTGCTGAAGCTTCAGCAAACATCTTCAAGAGAAACTCATATTTGCTCAGACAGGATGTCCTCTAAATACTTTACGCTCATGATCTCTGCCTAGGTGGGATTCTCTACACCAAGCCAGCTGAAGTACTAGCAGCAGTTAACTTTGCATAAGCCAAGTTCCCAGTTCTTCAATAAAGTTACTCCTGCAAGGCTGTCTTTTAGGACTGAAGATAGTGCAGGTATCTGTACCCTACATGAAGCAGACCTAGTGAACAAAGCCCTTGTCCCTGCATCCTACATCAACTCCTGCCTGATTAGACAAATCCTGTGTTGAAACTCTGATAACGCTGACTTCATTCTGCCATGAGCTGGTACAAGAGGTACCAAAACATCCCCTACCTCACAGCAGGAGACCATCTGGTTTAGCTCCCATCGCTTTTGCGGTAAGTGGTGGGCATTTCTGTCATACACGTAGCTGTTAACCAAGAAGAACGGTGACAGCAAAACCAGCAGGAACACTTGCCCTGCGGAAAAGGAGACTAATAAGTAATGAGATGCTGTTTTTAACAAACTACCACTTAAGACTTCCCTGCTTCAGACAACACATGATTAGAGACCAGGCCTGTATTTCACATTAAGGTTTAATAGCAAATTTTGCGCTTCTCCTTTCCTGCACTACTTTTTGCTCTCTCTCTCTCTCTCTAAATATTCCAGAATAAATGAGCTGACAAAAGCTGAATTATGAACCAATGTAGGGTTTAAAAACAAAAGAAGCCAGCCAGCTTTCAGAAAGTGACAATGATCCTTTTAACAGACTTTTGATGTTTTATTGGCTGGTTAGGATATTTAGTTGTTTTCATCCTAAACTGAGTGAAGATTTCACACAACAGAGCATTTGACGAACGCTAAAATGCAGATTAGGATACATGGAGAAATGCAAAGCCCCCTAATAGGACAGGGTTAGTTCTAATCTGCATTCAATTTGTAGATAGAGCATTAACTTCTTAAGTCAGAGTAATGCAACGATCTAACACTGGACTTCCGAAGGAGCTAGTAAAGGAGAGGGAACGAAGTGTCACGGTGGCAAGACAGTGTGTAAATGAGCCCCTGCACTATGTGGTTGTTCTCCCTTGCCTCGTGAAAGGGTGTAGAAGAACTGCTCATTGGGACTATCTGCATGCTTTTCCCACTTCTCTTAGCCCTGTGGAAAGGGATTTCTAGAATGGGGTCTTCTCTGAAGCTATTGTTGAGGGAACATGTTAGAAATAACAGACTCATTAGCACATGACAGCTCTTGCAAAATTAGAGCTGAACAATAAGGTGCAGTTTATCATGCAGTATACCTTCATCCACTGTATGTAGGTACCATGTCTATGCAGAGGGCATTTGCTCACCCTCCCAAGAATAAATAATTACTTAAGGCTTTTTATAAAAATTAAAAGAAAAAAAAGCATTCTAGTGGGGAATAACATGCTTTTTTGTGTGTGTGCTAAATGCTAGCACAGCTGCTTATGACAACTGGAAATATAGCATCCCCAAAACTGCATCTTCATGAGGGATGTTAGTGAAGAGCCACAGGAAGTACAGTGAATCCGCTGCAATCAGCCACATTTGTAGTTCCCACAGGTGCAGTGACCACTACTGTCACTGCTGCGTGCATCCTCCCGAACCCAGCAAATAACAGCTTCATCTGCGCTCCAAAACACTTTCCTGTCATCTCTCCCCCATCTCCTTGGGAAGGAGGAGAGGCATCCTGCACCCAACAGACAGAGGCAGAGCTGAAAGGAAGCAAGAGGGATTATCCTCTTTTCTTCAATGGAGCTATTATCAAATTGCTTGATGCAAGAAATTACTCCCACTGCCAAGCCATTATATTTACTTAGCCAGAAGCCAGTACATGGAACGATTTAGTGACTCGGCAACAGGGGCAGCATTTTCCACGTGCACTGACTGCAGCGGCACAGGAGCCGCGGCGTCACCTCACGCTGCTTGAGTGACAGAGCCTTCACCTACTGCTGCTGGGAAATTCTTTGCCAGCAGAGAAATGTGGTCGGCACTACTATCCGGGAGAAGCACAAACAGTATTCCCGTACTGGTAAAGATATTCCTACTAAAAGCAGCTGAATGCAGCGTGGTGTTGTGGACTGTAATTGACTTTTGCCACACGGAAGCTGAGATATGTTGCCTCTCAAAAAGGCACCAACCACTGCCAGAGCCAAAGCTGCAAGAGGCACAACGGCAACGTCCAAAAGTCAGCGGAGCAGGACCGATGGCACTGCTGCCTCTGACACATGCTTCAGGGGGTCACAGCTCCCACCTTCCAGCTCAGTGCTGGCCCTGTGTATCACAACATGCTGAATCTGGATCCAATGCACCCAGTTTTGACATTCAAAGAGACGTATTTCATAGATGCAATGCTTAAAACACACCAGCACTATGTGTCCTGAGTTCACTCACATAGGGATCTGAAATAAAATTCAAAACTAAGATGGCGTGACCAGCCAGCCACCAAGACATGCTCCGTGTTTTTTATCTTCCCTGAAGCCCACAGCTGTATACAAGCCTATGATGGAAGACGGGAGGGAAGGACTGCCACCATTAAGTCTAATGAAATGGCAGGCAGACGTAAAAAGATTCTTGTCACATCAAGAACCCTTAAGAAATACAAAGCTTACCATGTTGAGAGTGTCATGGCCAACTTGTCTTTCTTCCTGTTTTAACTAAAGCATACCGCTTGCAGAATGCCATACGCAGGAGCAAGAAAAACCAGCTTCACTTCTCAATGACATGTTTACAGAGTGCGCACGCCCAGGAAAGCAAACCAAGTGCCACCACATACTGAAGCACCAGGAAACGCTTGTTGCACAAAATCAATACTTTTGCAGGGTAAGGTAGAGCGACTCAAGACACCAAAGTCAAGCAGCAAGACAAGAAAATCAAGCCAAATTTGTTGAATGTGATTTCAGTTAATGGCACTTGGATTAGACTGAGAGCTCTATTACAATGCAAGTAGTAAGCAAACAGATTCTTTACCTAAAAACAAACTTCAATGATCTTTAGATATAAGAGCTGGAAGATTTATGAACCGACAAGTCATATGTTGCATTAATGAAAGGGTCATGTATGAGTGGCAGCAACATTGTTTGAAGAGACATTAAAAGCACAGAATACATCATACAAATTTGCATCAGTGCACTGGAATGAATATAAACTGAGAGAAAGGCTGAAACTAATTTTTTAAGTCTAACCCTCTGTAAGTCATGTAATATAAGTGTGTTTGACTTCATACTAGTAAGAAACTCAGATTCATTAAACAAAAACAATGAATGCAGAAGCAGTTCATTTTTTAGGTCAGGCACAGCGCCAGCTTTCTGGTAATGTCTTGGCAAATCTGTCATATACCTCGCACATCTCTCTCCAACCACAGTCAATGCCTTCGAGCTATATCTAGTTTTTAATCACTGGTGTAATAACATTTTGAAACCAAAACCGTAAGTATTTAAAGACTAAAGCAATAATGTTAAAGCTTATTAAGTCTACGAAGTATTCCGCCTTACTGTGTAAGAAAGCAGTAAAGTAATATGCCTGACATGTATAATACGAGAGCTAAGACTAAGATCAGCACTGCCAGTCTAGGCATTCAATCAAACCATGTTCCTACTACAGGTCTCCCTCTGCTTGTTTTTCAGTCCTTATAAAAATGTTCAAGTAACATGAAAAAGCGTGGTGGGTTTTTTTGTTTGTTTGTTTTTTTAATAAAACCGACATTTTCTGTTTCGTTGCTGTAGAACTTTAAGTTCACACAGCTCCTCAAACGTTCAGGTTACATACTGCGTGCAACAGGGAACACCGGTGCCCAGTGACAGCTCCCTAGGGCGCACAACGCTTGGGTGCTGCCCCGAGAGCCTTGTGCTACTTTTCAAGCGCACTACGCCGGGCGCAAGGCAGCGTGCACGCAGGCAGGGGAGCAAGTGCAGAACAGACCACAGGCAGAGAGCACACCAGACAGCATTCACTTGTGAACACAAGCCCACGCTCCCCGGAGATCCTACAGAACAATTAAATGAGAGAATTTAACCCCTTAGGTGATACTTTGGAATAAACAAGTATCTAATAATCCTCTCTATATTGCATTACTTTAGCTAGTATACTTACAAGCAAGAGGCAAGGAGCAGGAAGAATGACACAACAGGGTGGCAACCTTTTTCTTTTGTTTTGCTCATCATTGAGTAAACATGGTTCGCTTTCCTGGCTGAACATGTAACCAGAAAAGGTGATACCTCCCGGGGTAAGAATGGAAATAAAAGTCAATGCATCAGCTTGCAAAATTAAACAAACCAAACAGATCCAACCCAAAGAATGAAGGAAGAAAAAATATTTTTGCTATTGCTAAGCAAGACACATCTATGCAATGTTAAATCACCCATGAAAACATGACTTAGGGCTTGAGTCATCTCAACCTTACTGCTTAGTCACAGTGTGCACAAAAGCAGCATTCATTCAGTACTGAACTTTACCTTAATACATTTAAGTTTTTCCCTGTCTCTCTATACTTTCTGTGATGAAATGGAAAGAAAAGGGGTGAACCAAAGTCTAGAACAGAACAGTTTTATACACAGTTGTAAAACAAATTGTAATATGCACCTTACAGCTGTTTTGTTTGATAGCTGGATAAAGGATAAATTTAACCAAGACTCACAGTTATGAAATTTAACTAAAACAGGTTGAAGAAAGTTTATCAACAGCTTACTTTTAAGAATTTGTAACACCCTTTCCCCACATTAAAATAAGCATGGCCTCTGGGAGCAAGAAATCACTTCTTGATATCGAGTTCTCTTAGAAATACAAAACAAGTATAATGCCAGCAAGATTCCTAACCATTAGCATTTCTCACAGTACATCCCTACAACTATCAACACAGTGAGTTTAGGAGAAGTTAGTACGTATTATGTTATGACGTGACTGCATTTGACACCGGGATGCATGGAACAGGAACGAACCAGCACACCCAGGACACTCGAAAACCACTATCACCTCCGTTACTGGTCAGCAGCTGCTGCTCTGTGATCTAGTCATGACCTATCTCCATCCTCTTTAAATGCCCTCTCTCCTCTTCAACGGGGCTTGAGGCTGCTCTGGGCAGCAACTATCACGTGTAACAGTGTGCGAGATCCCTGGGGCAGTGGTCCGTACAGCCGCACTACTACAGGAAGCTTCGTCTGACGTGAAGTAGAAAATGCAAGCTAAAACAAAAGGACTATTTTCACTACTTAGCAAGATGTTCTCACACACAGAGTACCTGTTTCTTTTAGCTGCAGCGATTGACTGAAATATCACTAGGTTCGCTTGATTTTTTTCCCAATAGAAGTTTCTCATCAGAAGACACCAGCAGGTATGTTCCACAGAATTGGATGAGGATTCTTCAACAATTTCAATAGAAACTTGTTTGTAAGTCTTCAAGTTCATATGTTTTCACTAATTTGATGAATTCAGAGTACTGCAAAGAAGGTGCCTTGACTTTATCAAACATTTCCTTTTGCAGAAAAACTCATGACCATCATCTAAGGTTTAGTCCACTTAATAACATTCTGTCATTGACTTTGCTTTCTTCATGAATAAAAAAAAATGAAATGATCTCCGAGCTTTGCAAGAGGGCTACAGGAAGACTGCTGAGGAACTGCAGCCAGGCAGAGAAGACCGAGCTAGCATTTAGAAGAGCAGTTTCTTGGAAAAGCATCCACCAGGCCAGTGAAACCCCCTCCGGGTTTGGGGAGAAGGGAACCCCAGACCTTGCATTGCGAGTGCTTTGGACGAGGGCATGTGCGTGTGGCACCTGTGTGCGTAGGAGATAAGAAATCCAGTTCTCCATTATTTCAGCCTGTTAGATGCCAAGTGCTCATTTGCCTTTCTGCAACAACAGCATGGTGCAGAAACACTTATTATCCACTACACGTGATAATAACTTTCTATTTGATTTAGCAAAGCAACTGGATTCAGGTTTTAATGACAAGAAATATTTGTTTTCATGTACACCAAAGGTATATAATCATACATTATATGACTTACCCCTATAGAGGCATGAAAAGTCTTTAGGAGATTCATCTGCCCAAGGCAAGGTGATGGTGGATGTTGGACTAGATAATCTTTAAAGGTCCTTTCCAACTCAAACCATCCTATGAGTCTATTCTATGATCTCTCTCATTTATTCTGACCTAGTCATCCCAGCCCCACTCCATAAGGAACAGAGAAATAAGCATCTCTAGGGCATGACTCACCTCATCTTCATAAGATTTTAAAAAGGTCAGAGGATTTCTTGCCTAGTAGCATCCATTTCTCTCCACCGACTGTGGAGGGAATGCAGTATGACTACCTCAAATGCAGGCATGCAAAATACATGAGCAAATGCATCCTGCTTCTCATTTGCAGTATAAAATGAGCTGTTCACAAGGACATTTGTCCAGAAACCTACCAGAGGATATAAACAGCTTAATCAGAAAGTGGGATGAGCTTGGACTGTTATCTTGTTTTGTTTTTCATTAAATACAGTGCTGCAATGTTTTCCTCTACAAATGCAAATAAAGCTAACAGGTTGCTAAACCTTGCCATGAAATGCATCAGTACGTTGTCCCAGTGTGTCTATCTCAAAATGAGCATGTCTGAGAAGTCTGTATCTGTAAGCATATCCGTTTCCAAATTTTTTGTGTCAGGCAGGAAAAAACCCCCGCAAAAATCTAGTTAGAAAATGTAATCTCACTTTCTCAGGCTACACTGCTGTCAGTCTGAAGACTGGGTTGTGCATCAGCTATCAGAATCCTGAGGATCACTTTCAGCAGGGCAGGGAAGGTGGTGGAATATGTGAGGTTTTTTTCCTTTGCTTCCCAAGGTGGGATTTTTAACATAAACGTCTATCCAAGACAGCTCAAAGTAATAGCACTAGGTCTGTGGGGAGCAGCCACGCATATCATCTATGACTGAGGACCAGAACTTAGACCACTGAGCAAAATGACACGCTGCCATCTGATCCTGTAGGACCCCAACAAATCCAGTGACCAACTTTAGCAAAAGCCCATATAGACTGCCTGACAGCAGCATACACAGGATCAGCATGCCCTTTCAGACACTGTATAACAATGCAAAGAAAAGTGACAGATTCCTCCAAAAATACTGTTTATCAAATGAAGGGAACATCTGAGGTGGCTTGCTTTGCCATTTTAAAATGCTTTGCCCTCTCAGCACAACCCCTCCAGTTACTCAATTGTACCTCTCCTGAGAAAAGGGCATGCGGCTGAAGCTGCCAGTGCTGAACAGACTGTCTGGCTTCGGTCTAGTTTGCACAAAAAGCAACAGCAGAGATTTGGCAGCGGAGTCTTCAACAGTGGCAAGCAAGCGGCAGCCAGGCACAGGGCTGGAGGACTGAAGTTCAAAGCTGCACAGTGGATCACTGTATGGGAAGTGCTCCAAACCAGAAGGAAGCAGATGTATCTGCTAAAGATGACTTTATAGGACGTTACAGAAGACACAGATTTCCTCTGAAGAAATACCTTGAGACCCGAGGCCTCGACCAGTCTTTGTCAGCAATCTGAATTTTTTGAATGTAAAGGCTACTTAATGTACGCTGCACTATGATACTTCACGCTAACTGTAAGTAAAGGATCACCGGCTTTCTCATATACCCTTCTGGACATGACCCATCAAGGCAATTCCATGATATAATACTAGTGGGTGCTGTACAAACAGCAGGAAGGCACAGAAGCCCTCAAGCAGCAGTTCCTACTCTGACACAGACAAACCTTTATTCATCTCTCTTCAGACTCCCTTTGTTCCCATATTTTATACATCTCTTCCTCTTTCCGGCGAGACGTGTAATTCCAGCAGCACTACCAGCGAAAAAGTTTAAGAACCTGGAGGTGGGCTTCCAGAGTTGCTACCCGTCCTAGAGCTACTCTTCCAAGCTTTGGGAAGAACAGGTGGTGGGCACAGGCACCGTATTACCGGTACACTAGTTTTTTTTAGGTGAAATAGCAAAAGAGTTACTATTCAGGAGAAAAACTATGCAGAGCTGTGCTCACAGGACATTAATCATAACTTGACCTTTCTGTAGCAGCTTTCTGCCTCCTTTTGGCCACGATTTACTCCAGCAACCTGCATAGTAAGTGTTTGGGCCCTTTGTTTGCATTTGCAATACAGACAGCTTATGCCACTGGGTACGATATTGAAATGCATCATTATGTGAGGGTCAAACTACTCGCTGCTCTGGGTTTGAGATGGATAGCATAGTTGATGCATGCTTCCAGCAGCAAATCTATGAAAGACCTTTCAGAGAGGGACAAGTCAACTCTGAGATGGTCCAGTGTACACAGAGTAGGCAGCCAAATTTTGCCAGCGTGAAAGGGATGGTGGCTCCATGTCCTCACATGGAGAGCACATACTCTCCAAAGATAATGGGGACATAGTCAGGAGATGCTAATAGTAGTATCTCTTGCTACTGCCTCTGCTAACCTATAGCCTCAGCCCACCACAGCCTGACCTGTAAAGCCAAAGTTCCTCATTTACAAATACAGGTTTTAGAAGTTAAGGATAAATTATTAACCAGGCTTCCATAAATGTATCAGTTTGAGTAGAGTTACATTTTTTCCCAGTGATCAAATGCTGGATACCCACATTCCAAAGCTGAGCATTTCTCTTACATATCATGTGCAGCAACTATAGTTTAATCGATGCCCTCGGGGAGTATATAGGAGTGATAAGGACAGTTTTAGCTTGGGACTATTGAAAGGTTAATAACATTTATCTATTCGATCACCGACTCTCTCACGCAGAGATTTGGGGTAGGTTTTGTTATTTTCCCCATATTTACTAGTATATCAGCTTGTCGCTGTACACAGCTCATGCTCTTCAGCCTAGCAGACACCCTCAAAAGGACTCATGCATGCACCTTGTCTAGGGCAGACTAGCTTATCTTCCAAGAAAATCTGGAAAAAAAAATGCCCCCTACATAGTAAACCCACACGGCTGAGGAAGAGAAAAGGACATAACTTTTTCTGTGACTTACTCCAATATTGGATCAAGTGATCTTCCTATTCCATTGGTATTGAAACAACACTCACCAGCAAATACTGCCCCACATTTCCTCGTGTAGAATATTGGGTACAGATTATAACCATTTGGGTCCCCTCAGAGACTGCAGAGGAAGAACCTGTCACGATTGGAAGTTTGTTATTTTATGAAAGAAGAACAACCTTCCTCAATTTTTAAAAAGTGCATGCTTTTGACTCTATTTACATCTTTATTCTTTCCTTTATCATTATTGCAAATCAGCACGCTCAAACACACCTCTTTTCCTCTTTAAATAAAGCCCATAAAGTAACGTTTCCAGAAAAAGACAGTAAATAAATGCAAGCAAAAATAGGTCCTGACAAAAACACTTTCTGATCATCCCAAGTTAATATTCTATAATAACTCCTGCCTTTGCCACTTGTGAACGTCAGTACTATTCCAACCCTCAGTAATTAAGCTTGTGTGTGTTTATAAAACCCCTAGGCAATTGTTGCTATATTGTGAATGCTATCCCTGAAGTTCTTTAAGAAACAAAACAAACCTGAGCCATGAAATCTTAGGCACGGCCTTCAGAACTGTATCAGACTTTCAGCTATTCAACACATTAAAAATGTGTCCATTTTTATTCCACCCACTTGGCAATATGAGAAAGGTCTAAAAATACACAACCACAATGTTATTTTCCACAGCACAGATAATGGCAAGGCAGCTGCCCAAAATTTCTTCCAAGTTTCACCATTCAGCATATAGCCCATGCCTCATTTGTGGCACATTTTCTCACTTCTGAAAACAGAATTAATAGAAGACTCTACTTTTTCTATCATACTTGTACACATGTACCCAAGTACCTTACAAACACTGATTTGTATAGTATTTTTGATGTATTATCTTAAGTTTTAGACAGAAAAGCAAAATCCTTTAAGTTAATGATAGGACAAGAAGGGAAACACTTTGGTAATTTAATGTACCTTGATGGCTGGATGCTCCAGTTACAGGCAGCCTGATTTTTCAAGTATATTGAGCATCCATAATCCCATATTATTTTAAAGAAACTTATGGACTCTCAGCACCACTGAGTGTCAGGCCCTGAAGTATAAAACACTTCACCTTGTTATAAAGAACAATAACCCTTCACTCATCCTCTTCTTTCCTTGCAAAAGCATCCTTATGCCCACCAAAAAGCCATAAAACATCTTTTTTATGGAGTAAAACCCCTACATTTATCCATTACATATATATTTTTTACATATATATGCATACATACACACCATTGCAGAATCGTAGAGCAATGATTCTATTTAATATGAAGTGAGAGTGACACAGGTAAACCGATAAACTGGAAAACCAGTTATAAGCAACATGCTTGCGCTTCTGTATTCAAATTCAACAGAGCATCTAAAACCAACTGGAAATATGAAACTGTTCTCTGCAACAATTGCTTCAAAGCAGCAGCACTATTGTAAAACTAATAATTTCCAACAAAAGGATAGCAAGAGACACACGGTCCCAGAAGCTAAATTGCCTTTCCAGCTGTGAGGTGACATCTTCTTGGAAGACATTAAGGAATACATATTTCTATAAGCTTTTTTTATATCAGCTTTTTTAAAAAGATGCAAAAACAAACCCCCAAAAAATCAAAGTAGACCGAATGTTATTAAGGCTGTAAAATGCACAAGATGAAACAGTAAAATCCAGCTAATAACATACATTACAGTTTCAAACTGCTGACTGACAGCAGAAAATGCAACCAGAAGCTAACAACAAAAAAATCATAGCGTTGTCTTTGCCACACATGATCTACTGGACAAAAAGCACAGCCTCATAAAGAACACACCTCAGGCTACTAAAAGAATATAAAAAGGATGAAATATTCTCCTCCAATCTGAGGAGATTGTACTTAGTAACAGCTTATTGAACCTTTTACTTCCCAACTGCTTCTGACGTAACCCAAAAAACTACAGTCCAACCCCAACAACAGCAGAGGTTTGCCTGATCCCTTCTGTCAACCTGCACTCTCCCTGTAGGGGTAATTCAGTGATAAATACTTGTTCAAAATAATATCCAAAGCCAACGTTATCTTTAGTACTTCAATCCAATAGTAAGAAAACTGCAAGATTTTACGGAAATAGTAGATCAGATCACCCTTAGAAAGGGCAGTTCCTTCCCCTCTTCAATGACGAGTCCTAGAAACTCCAAGTTCCTTTTTAGCAAATATATTTAGATCCGCCGTCTTTCTCCCTCCACTCTTTCACCTCTTTAGTTTTAGGAGCAAACCACCTGCAGCAATACTGAGTAGGCTCTCAAACAGGGAAGCATGGCACAATTCATAACGACACAGGACGGCGGACGGAAGAACTTTCTCATTGAATTCAGCACCGTCCCGCAGCCTGCCTGACCGCGCGACTCCGCGGTGCAGTCACGCCAGCCCATCGGTCAAACACAGTGTGAATTCAAACACTGGCAGAGGCACCACGGGATGCAGAGCTGTTTGCATATGGCATCCTCGGTAAGGTTTCCTGCCATGAGGAGACATGCGGCGTTCAAGCAGGGAACACCACTCCATTGAACGGCAGCAACAGAAGTTTAAGCTTTCCTTGAGCTGAATTGGAGCTTGGACACTTGCTTTGGTGTGTAGCAGGGGGAAGAGAAAAGCCTGAAATATACTTTTCTTTTTTTTTTCAGCACAGGCTGAAATATACTTTTCTATGAAAAGGAACAATCTTTTGATCGTTGCATTCTATGACCAAGACATGATAAGCCAACTTTGATATATTTTGGCTATGTTACCCAGTAAATCCGGTAAACTAATAAACAGATACACTTAAAGTTTAATTATACTACAGCAATGATCACTAAACTGTGGAAAACTGGTGGGAAAAAAAAAATGGATGGTTTCTCACTATAGTTTAGCGTTGCTAGCAGTATACCAAAAGATTGAGTGCACGAAGAAACTGAAGTTAAACCAGCTGCAAAAATAAATAAAAATACTTGCAGGACTGGTGTATACACAGAGCGGTAGTAATATATGTTTGCTTTTTTCATGCTACAATGGGATTTAAATGTCCCACCGCTGCAATGGGCTATGGGCACTACAGAAAACTCTCTCTCTTTCTCCTCCTCTCTTTGTCGAATTGTGAAAGACGTGCTGCACGGGACTTGTTTGTCTAGTTGAATTGTTCAGTTAGTATAGTTGCCATTGAGTTATTACATGTAACTTCATGCCTTGCATTTTGTATTATTAAATTGTTAAATTGGTTGGCTGGTGTCGTTTTGCCTTAATTCAGGCCAGGGGGATCACGAACTTGGTCATTGGTCCCAAGGAGGGGGAGGTCGTCCTAAACATCTCCTTTCAGGCCGCGACACACACCCATACATGTTTTTTTGAACACTTCCAGCAATGGTGACTCTACCACCTCCCTGGGCAGCCTGTTCCAATGCTTAACCACTCCCTCAGTACGACATTTTTAATAATATCTAGTCTAAACCTCCCCTGGCACAACCTGAGTTATCCCAAGACGCACTCCATTATGTTCATGAAAATCCAAATCACAGTTAAGCCTCTTTCGCAAGGCTTACTCACTCACAGATCTTCCAGTGTCACCTGAAAAAAAAAAAAAAAAAAAATCACATTTTCTGCATACAGCTTGAGTGCAGATGCAACAGAATTCCCACAAAAAGTAATTAAATTACTTCTTTATACTGGTGACCTCATTTCTCAACAGCAGCAACCTTTTTTGAGGGGAATTTCACCATCAGAGATGCAGACTTGTCAAATCTCATCTGTAAGATTCATTCAGCTCCCATTTAGGCTCTCTAATTGTTATGTCTCCTTCACAGCAACCTGAAGTGCTTTCCCCCGTTTTGTGAACTTGCATGAACAAATGCGGCTGGTCAGCTCATCACACACCTGGCAGATGAGGTAATAGGAGAGGATAAAATCTATCGTGTTGCACCACAACCCAGCATCTCCCCCAGTCGTAACCCACCAGGAAGCCCAGTCCCCAGATGTAGTTTCCTTGTGCAGATCCAATCCTTCCAAACGACCTGATGGGCACAGGAAGCATCCATCCCACAGCCCAAGGCTGCGGTAGGTGTTCCCGTGACACAACAGACACAAGCCTGCACATCAGAAGAGAAAGCAGAGGTTTGGAGATGGCCTGAGCCAAGGACACCCTGACAACATGTGAGCAAAATCTGATGTGTTTCACTAGGCCAGACTAGCATCTCCCTGGGATTGTAGGCAGATCAAGGTGAGGCTGTCTCTGGCTAATCACTGAGGAGATGCATTCGAGATGATCTCACCTATGGGATGTTCTCCTCATTGTTTGTGAAGGGAGTAAGCCAGGATACTGAAAAATATTGTGTTTAAATAAAAAAAAAAAAAAGCTAAATTGTTTATACATAGTCCCACTGTTTGGAAACAGGGAAGTCCTACCCACGAAGACAAAAGGAGAAGCAGAGTTAGATTTCCAGGTCTCTAGGTGTGGGGTTTAATATGTTTTAAATGTGTTTAATAAATGAATACACTGATCCTAGATGTATCGGGCGCAGGTCTTATTGCTGTTACAAACCGCCTGACAAGAAGATTACTCACAACCTGTCATGGAGACAAAGGGAACTGACGTATCTGAATGCATTTAGACAGTGGAACATACCCTCCAGCATGGAGAAGTAGATGAGAAATCAAGATTAAGTGACCACTTAATTGCTAGACACAGATTACTCAGATTACTCATTTTTCATGTTGTCATGGAATTGGGTAAGTAGGACTCCGACTGTCAAGTTCACCAGAACGTTGGGGAATATATATACTCATTGTATATGTGTTTACATATATAATATCACATCAAACTATTTTCAGAATCCAGCCATCAATTTACCTGCTCTGACATCTTGCTTGTATTGAGCGCTTTGAAATTTTCACCAGCTTTTCAAATATTCTCTTCTCCTGCAGTAGCAGGCAAAGCTTACTACAATTCATTTAAAGCCATTTAAAGATAAGACAGGTTTAATATCATTTGGCGCTCTCTAACTCTTCAATCCTATTGTGTTTCCTCAGTAATTTATTATAGAAACTTCTAAAATAAAAGTTCCATCTATACAAGTAATTTCCATGTAAATTATTATAAAACCCCAAAATTCTCGGCAAGTTTCTTAAACGCTTTTGTTCTGTGATACACTGTCATGTAAACCATCAGTTCACCACGGCTCACGAGAATCTCTATCACCACGTAAAAATATGAAAAACGATAATCCTCCGAGAGAAACAGCAGACTGCTACTAAGAAGAAAGCGTTCCCACTGCATGTAAACTGCAGCAAATCTCGCCCAGACTACACAGGGAGAACCCCTTCTCTTGCCTCAAGCGGTTTTCTCAAGGAAAAATACATCAAGGATCATGTGGCTCACTGATATTATGGGTGTACCAGACATTTCACTAAAATGCACATATTACGTCAAATTGCTGAAGTCCTCCATTTATTTTCTGTGGCAAAGAGGGCCCCTTCTTTCTTGGTTTGCACATAACATTAGGTGGACCAGGAAGCCCCTCCATTAAAAACCAACCAATATTTTTTTCCATTATAAAAGGCCATTTTCCTAACAACTTTGCCAAGTGACCTATCAGAGGTGAAGTTTTCCATGGTACTTACACTGATGTTTTGGGATATATTTTAGCTAAAGTTTCTGCAAGGAAAAAACCCCACCACACTGCTTTTACTTTGTCATAGGTATAGCAATTCAAATTTTTGCAAATTCATATAAAAATTGTAGGACAAGGACTTCAAACTTAATAAACAGGAGAGGGAGCATTTTCTACCAGGGAATATCTTTTTGCAGATGCTGTTAAAATTTATCTGTTTAAATCCACATTTTAAGCTTGTGAAGGAAGGCATAGCTCATACAAGTTTGATAAAGACTTGCTAGAGCTACCAAATAGATGAAGACAGAAATTTCCCAAGGGTAAAATCTGGGCTGATTTGGGGGGAATGGGAAGTAAAAACACCAAACCAAAATAAAATAAATACAAAATGAAAAACACCCTATGTGCAAGACATACTGGGCAACCCAATCTATAAGAACTGCTGGTTATGCCACTTACATCCAAATCAACTAATTCCATCTGTTCTCACCCTTACCAGAAGGGAGGTTCTTTCAAGACTTTTCCATAAACATCTGTGTCATCCCTTAAGCAATGAAATTCAAGTTTCTGGAACAGTTGAAACTATTTGCTTAGCAAAAAGAAGGAACGCGACACACCAAAACAAATAATTCATTTGATGACTTTCTTGTCTAAGTCAATACTATAAATGGTTTAAAAGTTAATTAAATGGGTAGATTGAGAGAGCAAGGCACTGAAAACTAAGACCAATATCCTGGGATATCAGTATAGAAACAACCCCATTCAGGAGATTTCACAAAATTTAGAAAGCTTGCTTTGATTTTTAGACTTTTATCAGGTCTATTAATTGCAATAGTCCAGATACAAACTTAACTGAGGAAGCACAGGGGCACTGGTTCCATTTAGTTATGGAGAATTGTGGGGAGGAAAATGAAGATATTATTCAGTATTTGCCCCATTCCTTCTGTTCTTTCATAGTCAGAACCACCAGCCTCGCTGGATGTTTTTTCCTGACCTAATGCGAGTGCTCCTATGCCTTTGCTCTCAGAGAACATGAAAAGCTGCACTACCATGGGTCATGAAACCTCATTGCAAAATATCACGGTTAATGGTCATAAGCCTTAAATACTATTCTGCTGTTTTCAGCTTGGCTGACAGCTCTCCTTCAGTAAGTGGATAACCTGTCTTTTTTTTTTTTTTTTTTTGGTCACAGCTTCCACCCCCCACCCGTGAAGTCTCCAGACACGTATATACCTGCAGTCTTTTAGTGCAGGAAAGGTGTAACGGCACTTTGATAAAGTAGTCACTCTGTCTAGATCTACTAGAATAAAGAAGTGAAAAACAGTTGTGCCAGGCGTTAGAAAAGGGACTCCAAGGGTGAAATAATTAGAACTGTGAAAAATTATCTGGTTTTGCTACAGCTTGAGGCAATTACTTTCTTCGTGTTTCAGCCATTGTGACTGCAACAATCGTTCTGTTCAAACCCAGTCTAGAATAAAACCTACTCACACCCATTCAGTACAGATTTTGTTCCAATCCAGAACTACCATAAAACTTGGAAAGCCTATTTTGATTTTCAAGCTTGTCATTAAAATCTGCCCCCATGAACATATGCATATCTCAATTTCACATGATTTGAGTTTTCATAGAAGATTAAGAACTACCAGCCTCCAGGTCTGCTACCAGCCTCCAGCAGATTTCCAGATGTGCAGGGGTGCACAATGTATTATTTAAAATCGTGTCTGGAACTGCTTTAAATACAGGGATCCAGCTCCTCCAGTAATATAAACCGATACAGCTCCATTGAAGGTAAAAGAATTGTCATTATATTGTTGGGTTGAGTTCAGTTTGGTTCAGCTCCATTCTTAGTTTCCCTCATGCTCGACTCTTTAATACAATGTTTTGTTACACTGGTTAGAGGGGAAGAAAAAAAAAAAGGTCTCAGGTGGCCAGGAAGGTGCAATAAACCAGCACAGTCCCCGGGTACATTAAACATGCTCTTCCTCTGCTGGAATCTCTGGATGCCTTTTCAGCCAAAGTCCACCAAAAAGCGTAATTCATAAAATTTCTGTTTGCTTCCAGAGAATCCTGGACATCAAGTACCACACAGCATTTCATTACGACCCTGTCATGACCATTACTGTTCAACTGTTTCTATACATTGTCCCCCGCTGATCTTCCATTTACGTTTCTTTATACAATAGAGTTTCAAAACAGAGTTGGAAAAGTCAGCCTCTACTGCTGAAGATCATCTATTGCAGGGCAACAAAACCCACAGGCAGAAAGTCAAAATTATGCTGTCCTGCGCTACGTATTTGTGAATCAACATCCTCAGACTCCAGCAGGTATTAACCAGAGGTGCAGCAGTAATAAGTCAGGTGGATCAATGCCGTGGGATTCCTTAACTAATAACAGAAAAGTTGTACTGTATTAATAGTCAATACAAAGCATACGGTCATGGTCCTTTAAATTAAGGATGCAGGAATTTTATAATACAGAAGTAACTGGCATCTGGCTAATTCAGAAACATTTTCTTGAATGCCAATTCTGACCAACTGAAAGATTGTCCTTATTTTTAGGGAGCCACACACTCAGCCCATTTTCTTTTTGCACTATCCATATTCACCGGTAAACAAAGAATATCGTATCACAGGGAGCACACTTTAATATTAAAGGTATTTTCCATCGCTATTTTAAGATATTCTTTCAAAAGAGCAAGTTTCTGCCTATGCTATGTAGCCTTTAAAACTAACAACAAGCTGCTTAGGTATACGAGGTCCTTCAAAACTAAACAGACAAACCGACTGGGAGGAAAAAAGAAACTCTTCGTAAACCACAAAACACAGACTGTTAATTGTCACTGGCCTCCTGCTTACTTCCTCTTGCCCCTTGAAACATGACTGCATAATCCAGCTGCTGCTACTCTTTTGCCTAAAAACTGCTATTTGGGTATGCATGTTAGTATTACAGTAAAGGAAAACACCTTATGGTTCAATAAAGGGATGCCAGAATTATTTATCCCCCGGAACCCAAACGTAACACGCTTTTAAGACCCCATATACATATTGCCAGTGCTTTCCTTCCCAAAACATTGTTCAAATATCTGCTTACAATACCAAAAAAAAGAATATCTTGCTATGTATTTTATCCTTTATGATTTACAGGTCTTCTGATTTTCCGCCCCAAAACGAAAATTAAGCAGAAAGAGAACAACAGAGGACCTTGCATTGAGATCAAGGCTCAAGAATATTTGTGGTAATGGAAAGAAAGCTTTCGGCTTTCTCTCACATAATTTATGCACTAACTGAGCATTACTTCATTGCTGTCCTCAAGCATAACTGCCTGAAGACATTTGCATAGTTACCTAACAAATAATTCTGTTTGTGAATTAACTTGAGACAGTTTTCTGTGTATATGAACATATACATATTCATCCTTCTTGAACAAAGCTACAGCTTTCTTACTACACAGACGACAGTTAAACTCTACTGTTGAACTTCCGAGTGTCTTTTATTGTCTTGACCCATTTCACGCTTGCGCTCTCCTCCCTCTGAAGTCAAGTGTCGTGATTCAGCCACCTGGGGACATGCAATAGACAGCCAGAACGCTCTCTGCCCACCATCCCTGCATCCTCACCTGATGCCGTGAGACGACAGGAGGGACAGAGCACCCTGAAGCCGAGAGGGGAAAACCACTCTTATTTTTTCTGGCGTCAGCTTGCACCTGTGTAAGTTAAAAGTATCTCCACGGTAAAACCAGTGACAACAAGCAGCTCTGCTCCTTTTAGTGATCCCTGTCTTGTTACTGTTTATTTTGTCATCTGAATTCCATATTGAAAGAAGAAAGTCACATCCCTGGCTCTGTGAGGCTACCAACGTGGCTATATGTCATTCCATCCCTCTCGCCGTTCCTGTGACAACAAGCAGCTCTGCTCCTTTTAGTGATCCCTGTCTTGTTACTGTTTATTTTGTCATCTGAATTCCATATTGAAAGAAGAAAGTCACATCCCTGGCTCTGTGAGGCTACCAACGTGGCTATACTTCCATCCCTCTTGCCGTTCCTCTGTTCCTCAAATGTCACAATGAAAAACTTCAACCTGGTCTCATCCTCTCACCATAAACAAGAACCAGAAGGTCAAAAGAGGCATTTCTGAGAATATCAAAAAAGAAAGGTAGTTCCAAAAAAGTGCAAGTTTATACATCAGGAGCAGTCTACTTCCAAGCAGAATCAGAAGGATTGTATCGAGTCAAAAGACAAGAGTATCAAATGAGACTTTGATTACTTCTAGCTTTTGCGCATAGGGCAATCAAAAAAACGTGTACTACACACAGTACTTACAATAAACTATTCCACCATGAACAGCTTGTGCAATTAAAGTTCTCTCTTTTTTTATTAATTCATGGTGTTTTCAAATTTTAGATCAGCTGTTTGTGTGCTAGTGATACAAATTAACACACACACCCCTGAACAAACCTGCAATCCATGGTGTGTTGTCTGATGGCTATGATTTCAGTATCCAATTAAATATGACATTGCCCAGATTTAAGGTTAAGAAACAGTTATTGCTTTTCTAACGTTACTTTTTCAGTTAAAGGGAGAATGGCCAGGCTAATAAAACATCATTTGTGATATCACTATGCATTTTAAGGTGGCATGCTACACACATAGCAGGTCTCTGTCTGAATTGATCCACAGTATGTTTACAATTAAGTTAGTGAAATTAATCTATCTCTCATAACAGCACTGTCTCAGATCAATCTCATCAAAAGCCAACACGTGAATGAGTGCAGCGGTTCAATGAATGAAAGCCAGAACCTTCACGATGGGAGCGGGCACGGGAACAGGCCAGGAGAAAGACTGCACTTGATCGGAAAGAGGACTTTCAGCTAGGTCATTTCAGTAAAGCAGAACAAGGCAAAGACTTTTAAACCAAGACAAAAGAAAACCTACAGCTCTTTTCATGCTTTTACCCAGGAGCAAGTCCTTCAATCTTGAGTCTAGGAGAGAAAGAACAATCTTCAGAAGGTGGCAAACTTTGTAAAACAATTCTACACCACTATCTTTGAAGCAGAGGTCTTACTCTTAAGTGTAAAAGCGTCACATATGCGGAGTACTTCTAAATATCCCAAGGCTTAACTCTGTTCTGAAAAGTTACGAACTTAAAACCAGTACCTTGTGACTGATTTACAAGTTCTACTACTTGATGTTGCGTATCCACAATTCATGCAGGGTGGTAGATTGTAACTGGGTTTCCTTTTTTCACACAGGAGATACGCTGCTACCAGAACACCGCTCAAAGCAGAAGCAGGATTCTGTCCAGGCACAAGCCTGGACAATGGTCAGGCATTGTCCAGGCCACTGTAGATGACCATCTAAAATAGCCATTAATTAAATGGTCAATTAAAACTGTGTACAATCTCACTGGAAGCTGAAGGATGTGGATAATGAACACAGATCCTTTAGAACATTTCTTTTCCCTTGTTCTCCTCAAAACCCAGCTTTATTCTGAAAAATTACATTTGAAACATCTGTAGCAATCATCAGCATCATGCTCACTAAATTAGTGAGAAGGCTTCTGCAGGTATCAATGTTTCATATCTTCCATCAAGCCTAAAGCTGAATGCTTAATTACTTTTACTTCCAAACACAGTCTTTTCATATTTGGAAACATGATGTGGCAAACTAACATTAAAAACTTTGCACAAAATTAATCAGAAGTAAGCTCATAATTTCAAGTCAGATATAAACAACATCACATTAACTATTTAAACACTTAATTGAGAATACGCACTTTCAAAACTCATGTCCCACAAATCATTTTGACATGTTTCTGCTCCCTTCCACAATAGAAATGAAATGTCATCAGCAAGGTCATGAGTCGGAGTGATTTCAGGGCAAACAGCAAATTCCTGCCAAGTCAGAGGTTGTCTCATACAAAAAAAAAAAAAAACAAACACTTAAGAAAAGGTTTGATCACGAGGGACTTGTACCTTTTCATGGATGATACTGTTTAAACAATTCCCTTGAAGATTTTCATAATCATAACCAAAACAAACCCCTGCCTAAAGACATTCAGGTAAAACAGGAAATCCAAAGGAATATTATTTCTAGTGTGAAATGCTGACAGCCCAAATACTAGGAGAACGCACAGTTAAATTCACTTAAATGGCCTCCATTCAGGTTCTGCACTTAAAAAGCCAAAGCCAGACACATGTATACTACGAAAGCACAGGGTTTACAAAGATACCAGCAGCACCACGGCACGCAGAATTCCTCACACCTTAGTCTTTCAGGGCTCTCCTTACCTCAGTGCCAGCCAGATGACACTTGTGTTTGCACAGATTACTCATACTTCTCCACCTTTCTTTGCTGCCATAATAATTTCACAGCAGAAACAGAAAATACCAAGGAGGTATACCCTTCTCCCTTACTAGTTTTCAGTCTTACATAATAAATCATTAATCTCCAGTACATTAATAGTTTTTCTTCTAGTTGCATCCTACTTGTCCATATTGTTCTCACAGTCAGGGGGTTTCAAAACTAGACAGCGTTAAAAACTTAGCTACGGCTTCATTATTTTTCCCCCTCTAAAACTTAATATTTGTGATAACAGTGAAAAGGGCTTTAAGCTGTGTAAAGATGCCAGCAGTTAATAGACATTTTCACTACTGTATCATCTAAGTCTACTTAGAATATATCTGTAGAGGAAAGGGATCAAAATGCTCCTGGAGAGAAGTATATGTTTGTACTTTAACTTCAGAGCATGACAAAAGTCAAAGAAGCTGTTTTATAGTTGGCAACTGGGAAAAATGTTACAGAAGCAACAGCTAGTGTAGAAAAAGCTGTTAGAAAAAGTGCCTTCTACAATGCAACGTTTCACTGCAGGCAGCCATATTGCAGGTTTTTTACTATTAATCTCCAATATAAAACCCAAATATGTTTTGAACCTACACGTTTCAAGAATACTCACTTTCATCGTCTTCCAGTCTTCTGGATTACTTCACACAAGATGAAGATTGCCCCTTCCCAACAGAAATCTCATGTTCTCGCCTGTCCATGTTAGCACGCTCCATAATGCAGTTAGTACTGTTGCTGCACTAATGCCTACGGTGAATGGACGCTAATTCCTACACCTTATCTTTATTTAATTGGATGTATGTGTGTGAGCCGGCACAGGAAGGACGCACGAACAACCACAAAACCACGGATGAAACACAAAGAGTAAATCTATTTTTGTTACCTCGCCAAGCGGGGGATCCCTGAAGCAGCGCCCGGGCAGAAGCACACAAGGGGGGACGCAGCCGCCGCGGAGGTCGGTCCGTGCTAGAGGATCGCCGAAGCTGCTGTTTTCGCCTGTGTTTCAGGGATTCGCGGAGGGGTAGTTTACCACTGTGCTTTGATCTTTCCCACAGCAGGGCAGGAATCTCAGGCGTGTTCAATAGGGTGCCTCTAAGTCTACCACAAGCCTGTGTTATCGAAGCACAGATGTTCTACTTGTCCAACACACAAGGCTAACCAACAGTTAGCGTGATACATGTCTTTTTCTACACCTCAGCTGCAGGTCACTTAAGCATATTTACAACCCTCCTTGCCAGTCTTCCATTATTTTCCCACAGAAACATGACATGTTTCTCTTAGCCTTCTGAAGTCAGACATGTGTATAAGCACCTGTCGTCCTTGGCATCATTAGCCTATTTATTATCTTAAGCAGGTTTAATATTGTGAAAATGGGAATTCAGTTCCTTTTTCCCCTCCATTTTCCTCTTCCTCAACCCATCAGGCAGTAGGGATTTTGTGCAAAGATTGAGGAAAAGGAATGAGGTTTTCAGAAGCACTGTTAAATACACCTCTTCCTAAGTCTGACCTTTTCTACAGTTCTGCGACATCCCCAGAAGTAAGGAGACAAGCTCAGATTCAACCCATATACGATTCTCAAAAAGCCATCAACTGTGCCATGTAGTAACCGCAAATGAAAAATATCATCTCCAAATGACAAATGGCTTGCTTTCAAACAGTGCTTTCTCCCAGAAATCTGTCTAGTAGCAGGCTCCTTGGAAACAATGTTCCCATGGTCATGGACATTTGCTTCCATGGTATTCAGATAATACCCTGCACATTCTGTACCACACATATAAAAAACCCCCAACATTTCCTTCAAGATCCACCCCCCTATTCAACCCCTGGGAACGCATTGGTGCTGTACTCAATTCCTGCGTTGTCCCCATCCCTGTAATACATGATATAAAAACTTTGAGACATTTGTGCTGCGAACACGTTTTCCTCCCATCTGCTGATACACTGCTACTTCCACAGTTTGCGAGGCTGCACAGGTCAAAAGTATCAGTCTAATCCAGAAGTTAGCAGAGCCCCAGTGGAAAGACACTAATAAGTTCAGCTGCATTCAGATCACAAGTTATCACAACGCATAATGCAGTCACTCCTAAAAGCACAGTCTTCCTCACATGAAGTGGCT
Source organism: Phaethon lepturus (assembly GCF_000687285.1). NCBI lineage: Eukaryota > Metazoa > Chordata > Aves > Phaethontiformes > Phaethontidae > Phaethon > Phaethon lepturus. The sequence goes on along the minus strand of NW_010521428.1, from coordinate 2,940 downwards.
GTGGTGAAAGGTAATTTCTCACAAAAAAAAAAAGCTGTGACAAACTCATCCGGAACCAAGATACAGAGCAACTGAAAAAAGAACTTGCATGTCAACAGCGAGGGATGCCGCAGAGAATTTAAATACTCCAGAGATGCGCTGAAGTGAAGATGCAGAGCAAATCTCTTAAAAATAAATAAAACGCTCACTTAAGGAGATTCCTGCTAATGCTCATTTGTGGAATATAGTACAAACCACGATGGAATTTTGTTTAATTTCTGATATCCATTCACGTTTCTAAGCAATACAAAAAGCATACCCAGGGAAAAGTTACTTGAAAATAAAAAGGTACAGATTAAAGTAATTGAATTATGAAGAAATTTCAGTGCAGGCTGAGGTAAAGATAAAAAAAACCAACCCAAACAACCAGACAAATTCAGCTCCTGAGCAACTGATTCTGCTCTGAAGCTGTGCCCCAGCATGTGGAAAGCCACACAGAATGGGGCCGCTCAGGCACACCCAGGACAGGCTAATATACAAGCTTAAAAATATCCTTTTTTACAGCAGGGCCAGGCTCTTTGGAACAGGAAGAAGGCTTCATTGGCATATATTGTATCATATATGTTACACCTTGGTATACATTATACGTATATGTTGATATGGTCCTTCTATATAAATCAATGGGGAAAAACTACTCTAAGGATCCAAAGAGAAATACGGACATACCAGCTTCCTGAGTCTACCATGATCATACCTCCTACCTACCGCCCTTGGACTCAAACCCACAATGTTCTTCAAGGTTTACTCTTCCAGCCGTTCTTACCTATTCTGCTTTCCCAAGTTTCCAGGCTCTGGGACAGCGCACCAGCGCGCTCATCCTGGTACGAAGGAAGTTTGGTTAGAAGGCAGAGTAATCGTGGGCAAGGCAATAGCAATAAAGAACTGGGAAACAAAGTGCCCGGTCACAGAGAATCCTGCACTGCAGCTGCCTTCAGCCATCGCTCTATCAAATGGATTCCCTTCCTCCCTCCCTGCCCTGCAAGGCCAAATGTCTTAGTAATAGACAGCAGTTAATCATTAGATATGAAATTTGTCTCTCCCAATAAGGACATTTAGAGGAGAGCGCATTATGTAATAAGAACATGGTTTATAGACAGGCAAACTAGATGACTGCAACGTCACACTGAAGACTGTTTAATAAGATCCTCCATACGTACTGTTTTTCCACTCTAAGAAATACAGCAGCAGCCTAAAATTCACATGGAATTTTGGTTAAATAAGCATTTCTCCATCCCAAAGGAACTTAAGATTTCAACTACCATGAAATCTATGAAAGACAAAATGTGCCGATAAGTATTTCTTAAGGGTAAACATAGTGCTAAAGACAGCTTAGAAATGCTAATGTCCTAAATTACTTTGAATGCTTAAACACAATGATATTGTCTGGAATCATACCCATGCCTCCAGCCTTATTCCACATTCCTCAAACCTTACTCAGATCTAAGAACAGCAACCCTCATCCCAACTCTCACCTTTCAGAGCTTCGCTATCATCACTTAAATGCAAAACAGAAGCACAGAGACCCCTGAATCTAATTTATATTAGAGATACACAGAAAAGCATATAGCCAAAGGCTAACCGTTAATATTATCAGGTCCTTTTACATCAAGAAACTTAGGGGAAGCAAAAGGAAAGAAAAAGAGAGTATATAGAGAGTGAGCTCTCAGAGATGACACAGTTTTCCTGATAATATGGCTAATAGAGGCAATAAGGGTTCATTAGGATCACTTGTGCCAGCCTCCCCTCCATGTAGCCTGTAAGATTTTCCCATACTAACTCCTGTTAAAGATGGACCTGCCTTTAGAAAACATGCTTAAAGTTTTTTAATGGTGAAAAACTTGAAGAATTTTAGTCTAATGAGTGCTGTTGCTTTAAAAAGCTGCACCTCCTGTCTCATGTCAGGATGTCCACCTTCAAATTTCCAACACCAGATGTTGTTAAACCTTTTCTGGCTTAAGTCAAGAGCCTCACTTTGGCATTTCTAGGGAATGATCCAATCACTTCTTCACCCTTTTGGATCCAGCCAAGACAACATACACTCTGAGAGGCTGTAAACAAGGGGCTTTTAAATGTTCTTTATATATTGCAGCGGGCTGCACCTTGCACATGGATCTCCCACCTGAAGTGCATACAGCAAAACAGGAACACTTGTGCACTTCACAGGTAATTTTCCCACCTGTTCCTCTATCACCTCACATTCACGTAAAGGGCCTCTCCATAGCTCACTGCCCATTAATCCTCCCAAGGCTTTCTAAAAAATCACTAACTCTGGGGTGCAGAATTCCCAACTAACTCTTCTTTGTGGTACAACTCCACACCTTGTGTGCCAAAATGCATACTAGCTAGCTGCACTCAGTAACTGCCGAGTAACCCAAACTATGTAAGTCATTCTCAGTCTCCATCATTTACTCTTTTCTTTGTATAGTCATACAATAACATTTCAGTTATACCTTGTTATACTTAATAATAAGGCGAATATATATTTTAAAGCAAAAACCTGGAAGAAAAATTCAGGCAGCAGACAAGAGCTGACCTTCACCTGAGCGCCACAGGGCCACTCACCTGCTCGCTGACAAAGAGGACAATTAAGCGTCTGTTCCTTATCATCCACCCCTTCCACCAAACAATAACCACAAAAGGCAATATCCATCACCTTCAATTTTCATCGTAACGTACGGTAGAAAGCATTAAAAGATACAACCCAACCGAACGTGCAAGCCACCCCCCAGGGAGGCGCGGCCGGACGAGCCCGGACGCGGCTCTCGCTCCCCACCGGCACCGCGCTGCAGGCTTCCCCCTCCTCCTCCGCTCCCTCGAGTCCTTCTCACAGGGAAAAAAAAAAAAGCACATAAAATACCCAAAACAGTTGCTATGAAGAAAGAGGGGCTTACCAGGAACCTC
>NW_010521427.1:41640-44591 GCF_000687285.1 Phaethon lepturus | reverse complement strand
TCCAACCTTAATGATTCCGTGATTCTGTAAAGGACTGCAACGGTGAGAAGGTGCTCAATTCTCCCCGTCCTTGGGGAAGAGGACAAAACGTAATGGGTTTCTCTGGCTTAGAAGTAAGAAAAAATACTTCTCGGTGCAGAAAGATGGGGAAGCCTGGGAACAGACCACCTGGGGACCTGGTTTCAGCTTCTGGCAGTTACTGAAGAGTGCGTGAGAGACAAGTCTGTCAAAAGTGACAGAGAGATAAGGGGGCCTTCCCTTCTGGCAAGGCAGCAGGTCAGGCTGCCTCTTAATTCTCTTTCCCCTCCTGCTTTCTTTGCGTGGAAGTGCAAGCCAGAGGAAATAGAAATGCTGGGATTTGCATGTGCTAGTCTCCCCAAAAGCTGAAAACAAAAACACAGAGTAAAAGTTAGGTCATGGTCTTGATGTACACAGGAAAAAAAAAATCTGAAGGATGGTAAATTATAACTGAAAAGAATGAAGAGTCAAGAATTACTTATGGAGAAGAATATATTTAATTATATTTAAAATAATGTCTTACAGATTTATGTTATCTTAACTTTATAGTTATGTATTGGGGAATTGGTTATTTTTTTTTTTTAGCATCCCTTCAGCTGTTTTGGGGTAAGCTTTTTCATTAATGGAAGTGACTGTCTGCATTTCTTTAGCACCTTGTTTGGCCTTATTTTACCTTGCCAGAGGAAATGAGCAGATATTAATTCTTGGGGTTTTTCTTGTCTATATGATAATTCAGATAAGACTTTGAGAATTTCAGTACAATAACCTCCTCTCAGTAAATCTTTGATTGCACTAAAATACACTCTGAAGTGCTAATCTCTTAACCTTCTAGAGTTCATTATTTGGACAAATAAAAATTGAGTTTAAAGTGACCTATAAGGTCTTCTTGCTAAGACATAACCTAGTTAAAATTTTCTCAAATTGAATTATGTGGACTGCATACCATGTATTGATTAAAAAAATCTTCTTAATGGAGTCATATAATGAGACTCTTGACATGATGGGGTTTTTTTCCTTTGATGGAGTCAGTTTTTAACAGAAACTTCAGCATTTTTTTTTGTAAAGCTGTCACAAGCTTGATGGCTTCTCCGTCAGATAAAGCTTTGACCTTTGGACCACTTCCTCGTTTGAGGAAAACACAACTACAAGATTAACTAGTCCTGTGCCACTTACGAATAAGTTTGTCATATTACATCAATATGAAGAAGTTGAAGGCTGCTTTGAGTTATCACCTGAAGGACTGGTGGCCTGAATTCAAGATGCATCCTTTGCACTTTTGCAATAGGTATTTTTGTAAGTGCTGCTTTTAAATGTCCTTTTTGCCATGATTTATAATTCTTAATTGAGTTCTTTTTCAGACTGGAACACAACCAAACAAAGGAGCAGTTAAGTACATCGAGGAGACACCTTCAGCTGTGACTCATGTTTTCTGGAAGGTGGGCAAGGAGTCAGGCCAGTTAAAGTCAAGAACTGCTCTGTGTTATTGGATAAGAAGGAGGGTTCCAACTTTATCACTGCCTTCTCTGGTCCCATCTATGGCTTTTCTCTGCAAAATCCTTGCTTTGTGGATTTGGGACCTCTACAGCCATAGACTCCTTAGGCCTGTGTGTCCCTGGGCTGTTCGGTGACCTCTACTGGAACAGCAGGAAGAAGTCCAATGCCTCAGCATTGAGTGCCAAATATGTGGCAAAGGAGAAACAAAGGGGAAGTGGAGTCCTGAGGTCTCTGCAGGGACAGTGGACCTCAGACGGAAATTTGAATGTGCCCAAGAATAATGAGTCTTTGAACTCTGTCTGACCTTCTCCAGTGGATTTGCTTTTAAAGAAGGTAGTTTCAACACTGATACTGGTTTTCTGATGCTTTGTAGCTCATCTACAAAAACTGTTCATCTGAGTTGATTGAGGAGGAAGGGAATAGGTTCCTCTGGGTAAAAAAGAAAAAAAACACAAAATACCAGTTTGGGTTTATTTTTCTGAGCACTGAAAATCTCCTACTAAAAGCTTTTATTGTAGGCAGAAACTAGTCACTTAATTTAGACAATAACTTGGTTTCAGTAAAAAGAAAATATTAAAAATTCAGTTGTCCTTTTTTTTAGGATACTTTGCAACAAACCTGAAGTTAACAGTATTTGTTCATTCACTGTAATTACTAGAAATGCTTCATCCATTCAGAAACCTTTATGATACCCCCAGGCACTGCTAAGCTTTAATATAAGCTGGTTTTCTCTCTATCTCTGATTTTTTCCTCACATGATTTCCCCTTTTCTTTCCTCTAAATGTCTAGTTTTTGTTGCTATAGCATTAATTTTTTCACTTGAAAAGGTAACAGCAAAGCAACGGTGTTTCAAATCTTTTATCTGAATTTCTAGTGTCCAATTCTTGCATAGAACTAAGCTATTTCTTGCTAAAATTATGTTGCAGGTTTCCTACTGAACAAGCTTAATCAATCAATAGTTCCTGTTTGATGGAGTAAATAAATGATGTTGTGGTATGTGATAATCTCTGAGTTTTCCCACCACCTAACAGAAGGCTCATACTGAGGTGGGAGTGTGGAAATGGAGGAATTGACAGGCCCAGACAAATGAACAATTAAGTTGGTGTACTGAGGTCTGTGACAAGGCAGTCGAATAAGGTAGAATACGTGCCTGGAATATCAAAATCTTACATGCTAGTTTAAAGTGTCCCAGGAGAGCTGCTGGACAGATACTGTGTGGAAAACGAGCAATACTCTCATTACAGCAGATTAGGTTGCTTATCAGTGGCCTAAAACTTGGAAATATGGGGGAAATAAGCCCAGAACTGTTTGAAAATAGGAACACAAGTATATATTTCTAAACCAAAATTCTGTTTGCTTTCAGGAAATATATATTGAAGCAACCTCTTGTCAAAGAGAGAGAGTGCTGATGTGTTGCAAGGAGCAAAGTGTGGGCATTT
>NW_010521427.1:35473-41609 GCF_000687285.1 Phaethon lepturus | reverse complement strand
CAGCAGGAGGTCCTTTGATCCCAGGTTGCAGCCTGGCTGGTGGTGCCAATAAGTCATATATGTCACAGACTCCAAATGTCACCGTTATCAGCCACATCTGCAGCATCACGAGTGGCAAAATGGCAATGAGAAGTGCATATAGGCACAGTATCTCTTGCTTCTGTTTTAGGCACAAGCCATACTGTTTGCTTCTATTGCTTCTTAGTTAAGTAATTTCCCACTTCAGAAAAAGCAAACACATGTGGTCAATGTAGTACACAGCCCTGCAACAAGCCATACGACAGAAGTTGCATCAGCAACTTGAGCAGAGTAAGTGCTTGAGCAGATGTAAAAGCACTGCTAAAGAAAAGAACCCAATGAGGATACGATTTCACTTTTGGGGGTAAGTTAACATGTTTGCTTTGGGATTATTTTTTTTGCTTATGGATTTCTTTTCTTCCCCTTAACACCAATAAATTTCAAACTGGATGACGGAAAAGAAACTGGATCATGAGTCATAAATAGGATTATTGACTAACTACCGGTGGTAGGACCTACGCTGCTCATGTGTGAGCCAGAAAGCACATCTTGACTGTACGATTTTATTTCTAATTTCATAGAAGCAGCAGTTAAAAAAAATCATTATCACTTGCGTCTGAGCTGATTGTGTTTGATTTGGAAGTCACTGGGATGCAATAAACAGGAAACCCCAGGGTGCCATTTTACTAAGACAGTTTTCAGAGAGGAGCCACAGTTTTTGCTGCAAAGCACTGTTGATTTACATGGATTTTCTTGTCACATGTTTTGGCAAAATGTATCAGCTTGTGCTTCTTAGCATCAACAAATAATACTTGACTTGCAAACGAGTTCCTTGGCAAGTACCCAGCCACAGGAGACTTGGAGACTTGACTGAATAAAAAAGACTTTCATTTCACCAATTTGTGAACTGGCACTATCCCTGCCGTGGTCGTCTGCAGCCGCTCTCCAATCCTTGCTTTCGATCCTTGGATATTGAAGCTATTCAGCCTGTTAACGTTTACCAAATTCCAAGCAATAAAAATTAAACATTTATATTTTCAATTTCCATGCAAATGCATTAAAAGGCTCTCAAGCTCATTTGTGCTCTCATGTTTGAAATTCATATTTTCTACCTTGTGACATTGGTATCTTTTTCCTCACTATGTAGGCCTTTCAAAATGTTCACCTTCTAAAAAAAAAAAAAAAAAAAAAAAAGCAAAGCAGCTTACTTTGTATTTTTCCTGTGCAGCCTTCTTGTTCATAATGAGCTTAAATATAAGGAACATAAACCCATCTGGAAATAACATTATGCGCTAGGTTCACTAAAAAAAGTAATTACATTATAATCAAACTGTCACTTTATGAAATAGCGGGAGATGAAATACACCGTAAGCTGACAAAAGAAGAGGACGTCTTGCTCTCTTAGATTTCATCCATGGCACAGAGCAGTGAAGAAACTTTGCATTACATACAGCATGACCAGGAAAGCTCTTGGAGCCGGGGAGGGGGAACGCAGCATGAGGACGAGCAAGGCAGAGATGCTTTCTTCTGGTGGAATGGGGGAAGCTTCAGCTATATGCCGCCCAACGCATATGCAGGCTACTCCTGCCAGTAGACCGGCAGCCCAAGGGTGTTTGGACACAGGGTGGGAAACACCGAGCCATGATTAGGAAATACGCTGAATTCGTGCATCATGTTTTTCATGGACTTCCTGTCTCTGCAGCTGTGGCCGTTCTTGAATTATCATCCTTGTTTGCTTCACCTGAAGCGTTTCTACCCCACCCAGCTGTCAAACTGTATTCAGCAGAGGCTGGCTCGTGTCTCGGGTTAAACAGGCAAGTGAATCGGGAAAAACTATGTGAGGAGTTGCTTTATCACGTCTTGCCCTTTCTCGTGGCCCCGGCAACCTATGTTGCCGTAGTGTGAATGGAAATGGTCTGAGGGGAGACCCCCCGTCCTGTATGTGTAGCCTTTTGTAAATGGCAGCACACAGGTAGGAGTGACTTTTCTTTAGTCCTTCTGGTCCTCATCATGTAAGCTGCTCTGCCATTGTGGAGTAAAGTCCTTTTTTTCCTCCTGACATAATTCCTTTGAGATTTGAGTCTGTTCCCTGCTTTCCTTTCTCTGCCAGTGGATCCTTTACACGGGCAGTCCCAGCAGTGGCTCTGGTGCTTAAGAACAAAGTGGTGGCAAATGGTGGGCATGAGTGTGGGATGGAGGGAGAGGGAGAAAGAGGAGCTGTTGACGTGGTTGCTGGATGTGGGCCTTGCCTTCCCAGCAGGGGCCAGAGAGGGAGCAGGCGGGGGGCCATGAGTTAATTCTCATGGATGGACCGAAGCGGGTGGAAGACTGACACCCAGGAGAACTGCTCTTCCTGCCAGTGATGCATCTAATGAAAGAGAAATTTGTTTTCATATGGGGCCCTTCTTCTAGTCACTGAAAAAAGCTTCAGGAATATGAATGTCTTGAACTTTGTGGTTTTGTAGTCTGATTTTGTTTCTATTCTAGAGATAGAAATGGTGACATACTGGGAGGTCCATAGTGTGGAATTGGCACAGCTGATACCTTTATTCAGTGTCTTGCTTTTCTCTTTTGATGCTATGAATACACCAACAGAGCAGCGCAGCACAGCATGCTGTGCTGCCCGTGCACGGTGTTATTCTCTAGGCGCAGTGGATAAGACCCACTTTGTGTATTCATGCCACACGTCTATCTGGCAGGGTACTGTGAGCTTCAGGAAAACAAAAGCTGGGGGAGCCCACTGGAGACTTCCCAATACTACAGCTTGCTTTTTCAAATTTAAATCTCTAATTTGTATAAGTGCAATTAATTTTATTTTTCTAAGAAAATTGGAAAGATTTCAGTTCCAAGAAAATGAACATCAAATGAAGCTTAATCAAAAAGAAGTAATAATAAAATCTTGTCCAAATGCCTATGTAGCTGTGTAGTCTCTGTTTTGACAGAAATATCTTTTGTCAGAAACAGCTTTTGACAGTAGCGCTCTCCCTAGATAAAAGTAACAGTTTTAAAGCTACTGTTTTTTCCTTCTGTCTGTGAATCTCAACACAAGCAACCCCACTCATGGACTGCCAACAGTGGACTACTGAAGAGCTGTAAGTTGTGTATTGACGGCCTCATGAGCTTTAAATTTAGCATCATCCTCATTCATGTTATGCCGCTGTTGCTTAAAATGCTGTAGTTTTCTTGTCATTAAATTCATGCTTCTATAGCCACCTTTATCATGCAAGATGTGTAAGATGTCTTGGATTACAAAAAAAACCAACAAAAACCTCAAACAAAAAAAAAAAAGTATTGTCATGACAGCAGATGCAAGTAAGGTTTTCTTGGCTTTGATTGTGTAGATTCTTTCATGAGGCCACTGTGACGTGTTGGGCATAACAGGGCTATTTGAAATAGAAACTGCACCGATCCCAGAGTCTTGGGTGGTGTCACTTTCCACGTTGTTATTCTGCCACAAGGATGAGGGCAGGGATGCTTGTTCATCTCCATGCTCATCTCCCCGCACACAGCAAAACTCACTGTTGAAGCCCTAAAGTCTCCGCAGAGCTGTGGGTGGAATTTGTGCTCCCTGGTGGATTTGAATCCTTAATGAAAGGTGGAGGACTAACATGTGCTGCTTTGGGATTCCCTTTGGGACCCACTGCCTTTCTGGCTGTCCTCAAATTGACCTTGAGTTGCAACAGATGCTGCAAAAAAAGCTTCTAAATAAATCAGATGGTGCTCTTGTTAAAAAGATCTTTCTGCTATTGAATCCTCTTTGCCCCCTGAAGATCATAGCAATGCAATAATTTTGCTCAGATAGATGTAAGACTGAAAGGCTAAATACTATGTTTTACCTGCCTGCAGCTGCTGCTGCCTCGTGACCTAAATACTTTGCATGATAAAGAAGAAAATACAAAATTTACATTAAAAGTGGTGGGTTTGAGGCTTTTTTTGTAAGTGGAGTCACGGAGCTGCATAAAGACACAATGACCCAGGTGGGCCTAGAGCAATGTTCTTGGGATGTATCACAGTTCTGGATGATAGTAGGTGACGTAGCTGACTCAGCCCAAAAATAAGGGTGACAAAATGACCCTAGTGGGTTCATGACATTGCGTGTATCTAAGGAGTCTACACACAAGTTATGAATTCTGGCCTGACTCAGTGAACTTGATTTTAGATCTTCACAATTTTTTTAGTTTCTTTTTTTTTTTCCCCTGTCGTTCATTCCCCCCTCCCCACCCCTGTTGTGTTGCTTCCTTCAGGTACTGTGTTGAGTGGAAAACAGACACTTATTTATGAGCTGGTCTGTTAAGATCTGTTCAGGGTCTGATGATTTTTCCTGATCCTGAAAAGGAGAGAGATATTAGAGCTTTGTGTTGCTTCTCTGCAGGGGCCAGAGCACAAAGTCTCTGGCACAGCTTGACACTGAGGTGTAAGGGCTAGACCTCCCTGAAGCCTACTAACTGAACAGGATTGTCATCTTGTCACTGGATGCATTTGCTCCCTACTTTTGTTGGTGGTGCTATGGGTCCCTCAACTGTCACCAAAGGTCTACGCATTTCCTAGTAACCAGGCCTACATGCACTAGTTTTTTTGAAAGCTGAAACTTGCATCTTTGTTTCTGAGATGGCTGAGCATCTCTGTCTCTTCGGATCATGTTGCTCTCCCTTTCTCTCTCCATCCCAATGCCGAGATGCGTTATATGGCCAGTATGACTCTGAAACTGTTTTACTGGCCGTTGCCCTTACAAGAACCCATACAAAGAGTGGTGAGGATGGTAACTCATGTAGCTTCTTTCTGTTTTTTTTTTCTTCTTCAAGCATGCTGAGGCTGAGGAAAATTAAAATCACACTTCGTATAAACCTGTCCTTGTGGCTGATGAAAAACCGTCCTAAAAGCATGTCAAAACAACTTGCTTAAGCATGGCAATTTGCTAAAAAGTAATGATGTTGGAAAAAGGACAAACTCATGTGAAGACTTGTAGGAAAAGAGCTTTGGCTATTTGTCATCTCAAGATTTTAAACAGAATACAAGCTTACAGGTGTGTGATGAGAAACCAAAGGTGGAGGTTTTGGGAATCAACCTCTGTTGTATTTTAAAAAACCCATCTGTGCAGTGTCTTTTCTCTGCCTGCAAGAAAGCAGCCTTCGATGTCATCCCTGCTCTTCAAGCAAAGGTAGCAAGGCTTGTTGACCTGGATCTTAATACAATATTGGAATGAAACATGCTCTAAAATCTAACCTGTGTAGGCTTGACCAACCTAGTGGCCTTCTATGAAGGAGTGACCACATCAGTGGACAAGGGAAGAGCTACGGATGTCATCTATCTGGACTTTGTACACGGCCTTTGACATCGTCCCCCACAACATCCTTCTCTCTAAATTGGACAGAGATGGATGATTTGGGTGGACTATTCAGTGGATGAGGAATTGTTTGGATGGTCACTGGCTCAATAACCAGATGGAGACTGGTGATGAGTGGTGTCTCTCAGGGGTCTGTATTGGGACCAGCACTGTTTAGTATCTTCATTAACGACATAGTGGGATTGCGTGCACCGTCCACAGGTTTACAGCCGACACTGAGCTGAGCGCTGCAGCTGACACGCCTGCGGGACGGGATGCCTTCCAGAGGGACCTGGACAAGCTCAAGTAGAAAAGTGGGCCTGTGTGAACCTCGTGAGGTTCAGCAAGGCCACATGCAGTGTCCCGCACCTGGGCTGGGGTGAGCCCCGCTATCAATACAAGCTGGGGGATGTGAGGGGATTGAGAGCAGCCCTGCCGAGAAGGACTGGGGTGGGGGTAAAGGTGGACAAAAAGCTGGACATGAGCCGGCAACGTGTGCTCGCAGCCCAGAAGGCCAACCACCTCCCGGGCTGCATCAGAAGGAGCGTGGCCAGCAGGTCGAGGGAGATGATTCTGCCCCTCTGCTGCGCTCTGGTGAGACCCCACCTGCAGTGCTGCGTTCGGCTCTGGAGCCCTCAGCACAGGCAAGACACGGAGCTGTTGGAGAGGGTCCAGAGGAGGGCCACAAAAATGATCAGAGGGCTGGAACCCCTCTGCTATGAGGACAGGCCGAGAGAGTTGGGCTTGTTCCGCCTGGTAAAAGAGAAGGCGCCGGGGAGACCTTCCTGCAGCCTT
>NW_010521427.1:28343-35419 GCF_000687285.1 Phaethon lepturus | reverse complement strand
CAATAGGACAAGGGGTAATGGTTTTAAACTAAAAAAGGGCAGATTTAGACTAGATATAAGGAAGAAATTCTTCACAATGAGGGTGGTGAGACACTGGCAGAGGTTGCCCAGAGAGGTGGTAGATGCCCCATCCCCAGAAACATTCCAGGTCGGGTTGGACAGGGCTCTGAGCAACCTGATCTAGTCACAGATGTCCCTGCTCACTGCAGGGGCGTTGGACTGGATGGCCTTTGAAGGTCCCTTTCAACCCAAATATTCTATGATTCTAAGACAGTGGACAGCAGACAGCTTTCACATGTACAAATGAGTTTCTGATCTGCTTGCTTATTTTTCTGCTGTAATTATCCTCGTCTTTGTAAAAACATATCATTCTATTTTTTACTCTGTAGATTAAAGACAGGATGGCTAATAATCAGGATTTTTATTCTCTCTTTGTAAAATGCTCACGGCTTCATTAGAAGCAATGTGAGCTCTTTACACTCCAGACCTGACTTAGAATGGATGTATAATGCAAAACAAGCACAATGGGAAGGGCTCTCCCATTCTCACTTAATATGTTTGATGAACAAGGAAAACCTTGCCATTATAATACTTAATCATATGTTTAGCTAAAAAATAGAGGCCTAAAATACTCAACTTTTTTTTGCATGGCTCCAAACTTCCTTGGTCCTATTGGCCGGCATTGGCACAGATTTCACTGTAATGTAAACCCCATTACACAGCACTTGAGTTCCAGCCTTAGAAATAAGTGGAGACCTGACCACAACAACATTTAATCTAAGTATTTATTTTGTTAGGACTAAATCTATTTTTCCAGTGGAGTCATACTGCATGCAGGCACACGAACACTGGACCCAGATTTCCTAGTAGAAAGTGGCACTCTCCTGAAGTTTGGCATGTGATTTCAGCTCTATTCAGAAGCCTGTGCTTACCCTGTCCTTACTGTTATTCTCATGCAAACTTAAGTTCTTTGTCTCCACAGCCATATCTGGCCAAGGTGTGGGCATTTGCATTTAGTTATCTGTATGAATGCAAAGGCAAGAAATAAGCTCAAAATCTGAGACATATATGTAATTGCTATGTGGGTTTGTTGGGGTTTTTTTAGATTTCCCCTCCCTTCAATGCTATTAATTTATTTGATGAACCTCATCATGTAGTCTTTCCAAACTGACTGCTTACCTTACCTTGTTACAAGCATGATGTGCCCTTGCATACCCCAACAGATTATTTCAAGCACAGCCATTCCAAAAGGGGAAATATGATAAATAGAAAGTTAGAGAAAAATCAGGAATCAAAAATAAAACACAGGTTAGTCAGAGGCACAGAGTCCCAAGGCAGCTTTTTATGTACAGAACATAAATCTAGCGAATTGTAGTCGCTAAGACACGTGGATGTTAAAGCTCAGGAAGAGTGACTTGCTCAACCATTAATAACATAAGCAAATTGCACCCAGATATGAAACTGCAAATAGAGTCAAAGCTCTGCCCTTAAAAAGGTTTTGCACATTAGCACCGTGACCTTGAAATTAATCTTTCCTCCTTTACATTCTCGTATCTATTGCAAGTATAGTTGTATGGTACCCGTTGAACTATCCTTCATGCTGATGTTCTTTTGGCAGCCACACTGTGAAGATGCTGATGAAAGAAGAGAGGTCATTTTTTATATGGAGCTGGTGTACCAGATGAGTGTTGTTCTGATTGTGTCCAAAGGAAAAGCGTGTGGCTTGATTTTATGAAGCTGCCAACAGACCTGTTTGAAAAAATAGGGTGTTCTGAAAGAAAGCCTCATCTTCCTCATGGTCTGCCTAATTAAAAAGCTAATTGAAAATCAGCTCAGAATGAGCTTTTTCCATGCAGACATGATCTTTGCTCAGGCTTCAAGTGATGTTTTTGAAGCGACAGTGGTCATGGATTGAGGCTGAGAGCAGACAGCACCCATTTTCAGCCTCTCCAGGATGCATTTGAGAATCAAACCCTGGACTGATTCAGTCTTTATTTGTCCTACAGGCAACTGGCAAACTTAGAGCAGTTTATGGGCTTTCCATCACTAAGACAGATCTGAGAGTCATTGGCACGGAAATTAAATTTCAGGTTACAATAATGAGGAATACATCATGAGGACATGATAAGCACCCAGTAAAATGTATGAGGTTTTTAATGGGCCTCTGTAGGAAAGTTGTTGTGTTATGTGAGCCATAATCTCCTTAAGGTTCTGCACCAGTGAAGGTTCAGGTAGCAGCCAGAGAAAGGTAAGTGAGGTTGGATGATAAAATCACCAATTATTTTTATTTTTAAAAAGTGACAGAAGACAACCAATAAGAGAAGCACAGTGTTACTGGTGTTGCACACATTCCCAGATGAATAACTGGTGAAAAACAGACAAAGCCATGTCAGGCCACTTCCCAAAAATCTCCCCAAGTTAGCAGCCTGAAGTTCCCCAGTATTTCCTGTTAGCAATGTACCTCTTCATTCCCAGCTGCACCCACATGCAGGTGAAAGCCTGTTTCAGAGCTGAAAAAGGAGTTGGGTGAAGGGTGGGGTTGACCAAAACATCCTTCTCTGTTAAAAGTTATTGCCTGTGCAGTAGGTCCATGTATTTTTCTCTCCCTCACCTGTTAGTCTCACGAATTTCTTTATTTGTACAAGCCTCAAAATGATGCTCCCACTGTTATTAATTTCCTGTTCCACTAAAGCCGGTCAATAGTTTCCCGACCAGCCTGAGTGCCCAGCCGTAGACATCAGACTCACTCCATGGCTCCTCCCGCCTCTCCCCAGCCTGGCCTGACACATCATGGTGATGTGGTGAGGCAGCAGTGCTGCAGCCTCGCCCTTCCTCGGGTTCCGGCTCTGAGGCCCCGCAACTGACCCCGCTTCAGGCAGGAGGCTGGACCGCAGAGCCCCAGGGTCTCCTCCAGCCTGAATTATCCCGTGGCTCCGTGTCGGATCCCACAGGCACACTGTTGGCTGGAAGCCAGGCCGTCTGTGAAATTGGGACTTTTGCTTGGCATAGCTTAAACATGCCGACTTCCTGTGGTATCACTGTCCAGAATAACCATCTGTGTCAGGCTCGGTAGGTAGACTGGAGGGTTCCTGTCCCGAAGGAAAATAGAGGGGAAAGAGGAACTCAGATTTGTACATGGGGAGCTGAAGGATGGAGAGGAGAAGCCGGTTCCCCAGGTTTACAAAACCTGCGGGAGCTGAGAACAGAGTTGGGGGTGTTTGGAGTCTGAAAAGTATCTCTGCGCTTCTTTTCATAGCTACGTAGAAAACCAAATTTTTTTTTTATTTTTTTTTTTTTTCAGGAAAAACAGCTGCCCTGGCTTGCTTGTGGCAGGACAAATGGTTTTCTGAAGCATGGAAGATACAATCCTGATTTGCAGCTGAACTTGTTAATGATGGAGCTTGTTATTTTTTAGTTACCTTATTTAACATTTTTTAGAGGCACTGTTGTAATGTCTATGGAGAGGACAGATGCGTAACAGTCAATCTGACTGATGCAAATTAGAAGTGGAAAAATGGGCTTAGGTAATGGAGATGTCATAAATATCTCTGAGTTATGAAGTGGTGTGTTATCAGAAAGGTCAGAAGCAGGATGCAGTGATTGCTCACAACCTCGTATTCATCGTAAGTCCCTCTCTAATCCCTTTACATTGGTCCTTTTGTACCTTTGAAAAATACACTGATAAGCAGATAGCTGGAAATGGAGACTAGAGAGGATCATACCATGAGAAATTAATTCTATCAATCAGAGGTGGATAACTCTGGTGGTAATTCTCCCCTATGTATTGGTGTTGCAGTGTATATTCAGATGGTGTATATAATATATTGTGTATATTCACATGCATTTTTCCAATGAGGCCAATGAGTGATTGTCACGTCATATAATCAAATAATTTTTTCAGCCTGCTATAGGTTACTATTTATGGCAAGAATTTCCAGGAGGCACTCACACACGGAAAGGATCAGTGTGTGCACGAGAACTGCCACAGCAAAGTGGAGATCTTACAGTAGATCAGTAGAATCTTGGTAAGCCTTTGGACATCCTTAGCTGTAACAATACCTGTTCATTTCTTCTGAATTTTCTTTCATTGGCTTTTCCCAATTATTTACAGCGGGGAGTACTTAAAGAGCGTTAAGTAAATTAAAGAAAGGTAAAACAGCATGTGGATGGACACACATACAAAAAGTTCTGTATTTGAGAAATAATTTTTCAGGCAAAATTGTTGAGCTAATTAATAGTAATTGCTGAATAATTTTTTATCTTAGTTAAACTTCATCATAACGAATAAGTTGTTTCTCAGGTCTCACTGAGGGGTATAACATCTGTATTATTAACTTTGTCTGCATGGGAACAAAATCACTTCAGGAACCCTGAACTTTATTTTAGGGTTAAGAAAGGTAACAGTATTCAGCCCTACAGGGATCATCTTGTTCTCTGTCAGTTATTAAACAATTAGGGAAGTGTGGACTGTGTTTGAAAAGAGTTATTCTGTGGGCTTGTAGACAAGCAGCTGATTATGGGAATCTGGTGGCTAACATTTAGCAGGTGATTCAATGGCAGAGTGATTGATTTTAGGCTATGGAGATGTTATTTATAAGTTTAAAATAATAAGAAATTATGACATTCTGGGAAAGTTTCTATTTGTGATTTTGTCATTACCTTGTTGATGGTGGCTTGCTATTGAGCATAATTTATGATATGTAGATGCTGATGATAGGGAGGGTATGAAATAGAGTACCCTTCTGTGAAGTTCTGGTTCAACAAACATGTCACTTCACATTTCTCAGTTCTGTTTTGTTATAAAACTGTGATGCCGCTTTCACGATCAGTCCAATTTGCCTGACTAATAAAATACTCTATTTAGCATAAGACTTGTAACATATGCACAATCTTTATTTGAACCAGCAGAGAAAATATCAAGATGAGTGTAGTATGTACAATCCTATTGTACTCAGTTGTTGCAGACACAGATGGAGTGCTTAAAAAAACAAATAAAAAAAAAACTAAACTGAAAACCTCCTATCGTGTTGGAATCTTTGTGTAATGGTAGCGGTTGTGTGGGGACTCATATCTCTTCAACAGGATGGTTGGTTGCAGTCTGGATGGCAACAGGACTCTCCATTGCAAGGGCCTTTGTACCAGCATTGTATCCGTTGTTATTATCTTGAACTACATACAAAGCACCTAACTGTTCAAGAGATGGTGACCATTTCTGCATCTGCAGGAACTATTTCTGCTATTTTCAGGTGTCCCATCTATGCAGAACTTGGTCAATTCTGCAGTAGGAACTGCCTGGAGAGTCCCTGGGACAGCCGGATCCCCACCTCGGACGCTCATCAGCACACTGAAGCATAGAGATTGCTCTACCCATAGCAGGGACCTACCTGAAGGCATCTAGCATTTTCCGAAACTCCCTCCTGAATAGCTCCTGAGAGAATCAAAATGTCCCTTTATAGAATCACAACCGTAGTTTTTAAAAATTCAATTTGCTCCCTAATTGTATTTAGTCAGTAGTCTATCAGGCAGTTAGGTGCCATACAAATTTCTTTTCATCCTATGTGCTGCTCAGCCTGCTCCATGAACTTGTTGCTCCTTAGTCTCACACCGTATCTGGACACACATCTCCGTTCGTGGATCTCCACGCACATTTAGTGATGTGAGTGCACAAAAAGGACTGAATGCAAGCTGCGAAGCTTCACCATCATAGTGTTTTCCCATCTAGCCTCTTGACCAGTTCAAGGCTTTCTTCGATAACCTGAAAGACAGACAAATATTTCTGGCAAGTGTACATGAAACTTGGTTTCAAGTAACCAGTCACTGCCACGCTTTTTCACACCAGTCATCGAGAGTTTTGTTTTAGCAGGCCACAAACAGTTTTGCTCAGGTCAACAGCTTTGGAGCACAAGTTCCTGACAGCAAGGAGAAAGTTGCAGAAACTTCTTTAAAAAGTATTAGCCGTGTTTTGCTGGGCATCAAGCAAGCTATCCCAGTCAACTACTGCACAATTAGTCTCCAAAGTGATGAATCATCCAAAAACCTAGTTCCTTGTGATTGTCATCATCATTGATGAAGTACAGCTAGGTTGTGACCCTCTCATATATGGATAGCACATTCAGTCAGTCAGCACTGCTGCAGGGAAGGGGAGGAAGTCTCAAACTTTTGGTTATGCTGCCAGTAAAGGGCTTAAGTATGTTCTTCTCTTCCATTTTAATTAGTAAATAGATGGGCTACAAAAGCCAGATTCTTGCTTGGGGTAGAGTTTTGTAAATCATAAGCAAACCACCCACTTGAGAGAGAGAAGCCTAACCACTGTGTTTTAATAATTTTTGTGTGTAACAATCTTTTTTCCTAGAAAAACATTTCTAAAAGGGTGTAAAAACTTCTACCATTAAACATCACCAATCTCTCTGCAGCATGACTTTTTAAAATTAAAAATGCTTATTTACTTTGGCACATTATTGAAAGCAGGATTATTTTTCTGAGTACATGCTAGAGTGTCTTGAGAACTGCATGCTAAACTACATCAATCTGCAAGGTACCTGAATTTCCAGAAGAGTTTTTATGTTATTCTCATGCAGAGTCAATGAATGTTGTGGGGTTTTTTAAATTCTTTGGAGGTGGGGAGGGAGAATTCTCCATTTCTCACAATACTTTTTTAGAATTTGGTAAACTTTTTGAGGATTGTTTTGTATTATCAGCACAAAGTTTCATAGTTAAGAAGGGGAAGGAAAGGTAAGCACTAATAAATATACATGCTATAAATTTGAATGATTACTATAAAAAATGATTTGTAGTCTCTAGGGGTGGAAAAGAGTAAGTGCTAGAAAAAATCCCCAGTCCCAGGTATCTCTTTTTAAGCCCTAAACATTCAAATATGTTCCTTCCAGGTTGTGTGTTCCCCACTGGTTGTCCTATAAATTTCTGTGCTCAATTTTACACTGCACTAAGTATGTTGTGTCACGTTATATTCCTTGAGTCAAAAATCACATATCAGGTCCACATTTGTCAATGAAGCTGGTATGTACAAGATGGAAAGATTCAAGAGAGAAAATCAAATACAGGATAGGAAAGGGAAA
>NW_010521427.1:25376-28312 GCF_000687285.1 Phaethon lepturus | reverse complement strand
GAATTCAGGACTTGGGAAGTATAAGAATCATTATAGAATCATAGAATGGTTTGCGTTGGAAGGGAACAAAAAGATCATCTAGTTCTAACCCTCCCTGTCATGGGCAGGGCCACCTTCCACTAGACCAGGTTGCTCAAAGCCCCATCCAACCAGACCTTGAACACTTCCAGAGACTGGGCATTCACAACTTCTCTGGGCAACCTGTTCCGGTGCCTCACCACCCTCATAGCGAAGAATTTCTTCCTTATATCTAATCTAAAACGACCCTCTTTCAGTTTAAAGCCATTACCCCTTGTCCTATCAGTATGTGCCCTTGTAAAAAGTTCCTCTTCACGTTTCTTGTAGGCCCCCTTCAGAAGGCTGCTATAAGGTTTCCTCAGAGCCTTCTCTTCTCCAGGCTGAACAACCCCAACTCTCTCAGCCTGTCCTCATAGGAGAGCTGAACGTAGCCCTCATGATCTTTGTGGACCTCCTGTGGACCTTCTCCAACAGATCCACGACCTTCTTATGCCAGGGGCTCCAGAGCTGGATGCAGTACTCCAAGTGGGGTCGCATGAGAGCAGAGTGGACGGGCAGAACCACCTCCCTCAACCAGCTGGCCATGTTGCTTTGGATGCAGCCCAGGCTATGATTGGCTTTCTGGGCTGCAAGTGCACATTGCTGGCTCATGTCCAGCTTTTCATCCACCAACCAGTATCCCCCAAGTCCTTCCCAGCAGGGCTGCTCTCAATCCGTTCTCCAAAAGAAAACCTTTTTTTTTAATGTCATTAAATGTTAGCAAAAGGTTCACGAGAAGTTTCAAATGAATGTTTGAATAGTCCAAGTAGTTTAAAGATAACCAAAGTAATTGAGAAATTCAGCTTTTAATCTGACAAAGGAAAATATTTGTACAACAGAATGTTACTTTTCAATATGTGAAAAATTATCATACGCCCCTTCAAGCTCCAACTTCTTTTAATTTTTAAAAACATCCTAAACACAGAGTTTTCTTCATGTGAAGCAAAATTAGTTCCTTTTTTCCCCCCATTTGTAGGTGAGACGGGTGAACAGGGGAATCACTGTTTCCCAGACTTCACTAGCTAGCAAAAAAAAAAAAAAAAAAAAAGGGGCTGGCCCAGCCTCAGTTCTGACACCTCATAGACCAAATCCAACCGGAGCACACCTCCACTCGTGACGGAGCCAACGCATAGCTCCTCATTTGTGCTGGTGACACCTTGCCGCTGTGAGATGAACCACCGGGGCACAGCTATGCCCCTGAAAAACCGCTCCCTGACATACTCTTGGTTTCCTCATCTCACCATCCCTGCAGCTCCCTCTGTCACAAACACCGTGACCGAGGGGTGTGGGGTGGCTCCTTCCCAGGGCTGCTTTCAGAGGGGCTTATTCTTGAGGTTTTTCTTGTCTCAGGACTTTCAGCTCTCTGCATCCAGCCCTCAGATCTGCGGGGGCTTTCCCTGTCCTCAGAGCATCACTGCCGGCATGGGAGGGAGGCCCTGGGGCCAGATTCCTGAAGTCAAAAAAAACCAACAGGAAACCCCACAAAAGGGACCCGGTACCTGAAAACAGTGGTGTGGTACCCTGCTGTATCAATCGGTTCCCCCGTGTACTTCCTAAATCTTTTGATCAATGGCAAGAAATCAAAGGTAAATAAGCAAGTAGCATAGTCCACGTACGCTTGTGAGTGTAGCAGCCGAAGCCGCCTCAATAGGGGACCATAAGTCCAATGGCCAGCTACATTTAGCAGAGCAAAAATAGTAAGGTCCGTTTGAAATAGCACTGCGTGCCAATACCAATGGCTCTATATATGTCAGGAATGGCTTTTGAACACCATAAATCAATCCTCTCTGTTGCTAGAAGGAGAGGAGGTTTGGTAAGAAGATGTCGAGCGATACCGGGCTGCAATAACTCACAAAGGCACCTGCCTCGCATTCACGGGCGGAACGTTTCCAGAGATAAATATCCGGGTAGCAGAGTCATTATCTAGGCTTTCCTGTTGATGAGGAAAACTTAAAGAACTGATTTAAATTTTTTTTTGTCCGCAAGCAGCAGTAAAAGAGAGATCCTGCCTGCAGCGCTGCAAACCACCTGCTGTAAAGGTGCGCGTTTGTGTTGGATGCTTCGGTCGATGATTTTGAAAAGTGAGTTTAGCTGCTATGGAGAGGGAAGTCTCCTTTCCCCTCATCACCACCTCTCCTCCCCACGAGAAACTGGATAAGCGATGGACAACCTGACTTTCTTCACCCTACCCTCGCAGCACGGCTCGGCACTGTTTCTAGGCACCAAAGGTATTAACTCCCTTTTTCTACCGAGAAGCAGAACACGTTGGAGGCTGTGATTGCGGATCCCGAGGTGAGGACACCGTGCCGGAGACTGCCAAGTCTAAATTCTGAACCGAGACATCTCTAAAGGAGCTTGAGTTGAAGCCATGGAACAAAATGCAATAAATTGCTTGGGTTTTCCTCTATGTAGTAAAACCTGCTGAAACCTTTACGTGGTAAATCCAGGTTCTGGTGAAGTAAAATGCCACATTTTTGAAAACAGGACTTGAAACATACTCAGTCCTATCCAGAGATAAATTAAAGTGATCACCTTTCAGTGACTTAGATTTGGCCAGTGTGAAATAAATTTTTTTGGAGACAGGCACATCCAGTGTAGAAAGGGACACATTACTGAATTCTCATTGTACAGGACATACTATTGATCCTCGCAAGCACTCCCGGAGAGGTATCATGAACTGGAGCAGGCCCTCGAGACTCTATTTACTCTGACAAATCTTCAGATGTGGTTCTTGCAGGGTTAGGATAAAGGCATGTTATTGCTTTTCTGCTGCTTTCTTGTAGGGTAAATGGAAAATTCTTTCCTTCAAAACTGTCAGTCTGATGACACCCAGAATTAATACAGCTTTTATGGAAAAACGATGTTGTTTAATTGCACCA